>NC_088928.1:62700000-62850000 GCF_038396675.1 Hydra vulgaris | reverse complement strand
GAAATCAATATTGGTATTCAAATATCTTCGATTGCGTAGACTTGTCCATTCATCAAACATTAAAATAAATTTTTCACTTTTTTCTTTATGTGATTTTATTTTAACAAATTCATTTTTTGCAATAGAACAATATTCATGAATTAGTTTCATCACATTGTTTTTACCTTTTGGAAGATAATATTGTTTTTCACAATGTTTGACAAATGAAATCACTTTTGCATATTCCGTGAATTAAAAATCCATCAACGGCCGCAGGTCTGGCCGCTATGTCTGCTAAGGACTGTTTATTAGATAAAAATGATGCGAGAGACTTACTCAGTTTTGCAGGAATTGTCTCACAGTTACTTGAACCAGCAATTTGATGGTCATTTAAGCTTCCTTCCTTAAAATTAATGTTATGAACATGTTGCAAATGTCTTATTAATCCACTGGTTGATAAGCCCTTACAACTTCATAATATGTTTGGACATTTCAAACACTTAGCTTGTTCGCCTGTTTTTTCTTTTAAAAAATATTTTCACACTGAATCAGTCATGATTAAAAAAATGTTAGGGCGATTCTAAATAAAAAAAAATTAAAAAAAAATTTTTCTATATTATAGGTGACTTCTAAAGTCAAATTATACACATTAAATAGCTTTGTGGACATTAATATATTTTTATTTTGAATAAATAATTATCCTAATATAATAGAACATATACACAAGTAATTCTTTGATTTTAATTTTTCCCAGGAAATTATGGTAATTTTCCCGGGTAACAGGAAATATGAAAAAATTCTTTGGAAATTGCGGTCGGTTATTCTCAGGAAGAACCCTATAATTACAGTGCTCAATATTCTTAAAGAAAAGAGCAATAGTAAATTAGTAAAAACATTTATCTAATTTTTGTCTTCAACAACTTGTTTCACCATTAGTAGGTTCATCAGGAAGCTTTCTGGTGAACCTACTAAGTGTATTTACTAATTTATATATATATATATATATATATATATATATATATATATATATATATATATATATATATATAGAACCCTTAGATGTTGTCCGAAAGTTTTTTCGATATTTTGTTGACAAAAAGTAAAAATTAAAATGCAAGACCGGAATTTTTTTTTTTTAATAATGATAGACTGCCTGCCCCAACCAAACCCTCAGTCGATGTAGCAGCACTCCCTTGCGGGTCAGGCTATTTGTCAGTCGATGTAGCAGCACTCCCTTGCGAGTCAGGCTATTTGTCAGTCGATGTAGCAGCACTCCCTTGCGAGTCAGGCTATTTGTCAGTCGATGTAGCAGCACTCCCTTGCGAGTCAGGCTATAAGATAGTCGATGTAGCAACACTCCGCGCATGATTTACAGTAAAAAAAATAAAAATAAAAACATTTTATTAAAAAAAATAAAAATAAAAACATTTTATTAAAAAAAAATAAAAATAAAAACATTGTTTATATTGTTAAAAACATTCAAAATGTTATAAAAACATTAAGAATGTTTTTAAAAACATTCTGGTCAATTAAATTTGCGTTTTTGTGGTTTTTTTAAAAAACGATTAATTTGTAATTAAATTAATGGTTTTTACTTTCGTCCAACACGGAAATGTTGGACGAAAGTCAAAAGTAATTAAAAGTGACGTATGTGTTGGCGTAAGAATCACTTTTTTCCTTCCGCTCTTCCTAAAGCCAACAAACTATAGAACTATATATATATATATATATATATATATATATATATATATATATATATATATATATAAGCAATATTATAAAGTAATAATTGAGTCAATTTGAAATGTTTTTTTTAAATGTTGATCTTTTTTGGCAAAAAAGACAAAATTTAAAATTTTAGATTTTAAAATTTAAAATTTCATGTTTTTAGGATTTTTAATGATTAATTAGTTTAAATAGGAAGAACACTTTCCAGAAAAGAATAAACTGAATATTATCAGTTTTTATGAGCTCTTATAATTTTTCAATAATTTGTTTGCTTATGTGACACAATGATCGCAAAAAGTGACCAAAGGAGCCATGCAGTTACGTAGACCTGGGAGATAATAAAAACAGTTAGTTGATGGTGCGTTGAATAAAAAAATAAAAATCATAAGAAAATATAAAATGAATGGTTAGGCTTTTGTGAAGGTGAAGAACAAAGCTAGATGCTCGGGGGAAGAGGGAGAAACAACTAACACTCTAGTCACTCTGTGTGTAGATCATATGTAATAAAGAACAAATATTTGATATACTGATTTTAGAGACTGTTGATGTCTACAAGTGTGATTGTGTAGTGCATAAGTATGTACTATTTGGTCGTCTAGTATGGTCTCATTATGTTTTCGTTCACTTTTAAATCGGGTGAATAGAAAGCTAAACACACTCACTCCTTGCGCTTATGGGCTAGCACATCAAAGCCAGATGTAAGACCTACAGAATGGATTTCAATTGATCGAATGCACACATTAGTCACCGTAGGCCACAAGCTATCACTCTTAGCCAAAAGAGCTACTGACCCATACTGGTGTGGGATGATGTGCTATGGAGTGAGATTTTAGATAGTCAGGGTTTTAATTGGTGGCTGTTTTTGCAATTTTACAACCACAGGGTTTAATGGTTGTTTTGATTTAGCACAGTCACTTTCTTGTTGAGTACCCACTTCTCGTATTCAGTGATAATATGGTCAAGCAATGTGGTGCAAAGGGAATCATAAGAAGTTTTATTGAAAATATAACATTTCAATTTGAATCTAAATTAAGTCAGTTTATTGTGTTGATGAGAAATTGTGCTAGAATTGCAAAAAGAGAATAGGCGAGAATGATGTCTTGATAAAATCTAGTAAATATTACTACTAACTTCAGAATCACTGTTATATACCCTAACATTTTCATAAGTTAGGGTATATACCTGAGTCGCTGAGCAATAAAAAGGTAAAAAGGAGAGCTTAAGAGCATCAATTCAAATTTAAGAATAACATTCAATAAGAAAAGGATTTAACATTTAAGTTAGTCAATGATTGAGAATATTATGAACCTTCATCAAAGCTTTAGTCTTATCAATAAATGAATTAATGAAAAAATTTAAGATTAGTAATTGAGTTATGACACAGGTTGTCAGTGACTTAAATACCATATGCAAAAGTTCTTGGTATATCTTTTAACTACATCTTTTAGGTATCAATCAGAAAAATGCAACATTCTCTTCAAGAGCAAGTTCACTTAATTTTGAAAAAAAATAGGTTGTTGGGAAATTTAAGGTATTTAAAAATTTTGATGAAAATTTTTACTTAATTTTTATATTTGAGAACATATTTTATATTTATGATTTAATACTTAATTTATGATTTAATACTTAATTTATTTAAATCTGTTTAGTAATCTATGTACTAAAAAAATATATACTAAAAATTTCTTTAATTTAGTTCAAGTTCATTGTTCACTGTGTCATCACCAAACCAGCTGTTTGTACATGTTCATCCGCAACAAAAATGTCCTTCACCATCTTATTTTTATCTTAATGAAATGTTAAAAAACTCCATCAATATGGAATCAAGTATGTTGTTCTATATTTACTTTACAACAATCAAAAATTAAATATGGGTGCATGTTTTAAAAACATGGGTGCATGTTTTAAAAACATGGGTGCATGTTTTAAAAACATGGGTGCATGTTTTAAAAACATGGGTGCATGTTTTAAAAACATGGGTGCCTGTTTTAAAAACATGGGTGCCTGTTTTAAAAACATGGGTGCCTGTTTTAAAAACATGGGTGCCTGTTTTAAAAACATGGGTGCATTTTTTAAAAACATGGGTGCATGTTTTAAAAACATGGCTGCAATTTTAAAAGCAATTTTCTTTCTTAAAATTGTCAAAATCTTTATGTGGTTTTAAAATTTTTGTTCTATAGGTTTTTATACTTAATAATAAATAATTAAAAAAATGTAAATAAATGATTACTTAAGATTGATGATTGCTTAAAATAGATGATTTAATTATCTATTAAAATAGCAGCATTTGAATACCTAGGTAAATATAAAAAAAAATTTGAAGATTATTTACAGTATACAGTTTGGTTAAAAAGTTTTGAAAGTGACACCCATTTTAACCAGCGGAAGAATCAAAATTTATATATTATTTTAATATTTAATTTTTTATTTAAACATTATTTAATCTGTCAATTCATCCTTTGTATACAATTGATTTGAAACTAATATGTTTGTGTAATTTGTTAAAATAGAAACAGCTTAGTGTATTTTGTTTAAATAAAAAACTGAATATTGTGCAGCGATGTTTTTTGTTGGTTTATCTGAAACAAAAAATGCAGTTTTCTCCGTTTAGACAGCGCTTTCGCGCCAAAGTCTTTTTGCGCTCGCCCACACGCCCGCATAAACTTTGACAAATGCATAAAAAAGTTTTTTACTTAGGTTATACTTTTTTTTATATTTATTTGCTGTTTTTTTTTACCCCGTTTAAGTTTCATAAATTTTGATAAGTTAATTTTTAAGTATTTTTTAACAGTTTAATTACTTATTAAGTTTTTTTTTTCAAGTACGTTCTGTTTACTTTGGAAATAAGCAACATAGCAGTATAGTTTCACAGCCATCTCCTTTGAAACATGTTAATTGTTCTGATAATAAAGATAGTATGAGTTTGCGAAATTTTTTGTTTAAACAAATTGATTACATGATGACTGTTGAGAGCAGAGAAATACCAGTTGAAGGGCGTCGCGGAACCCATGTTGAGGTAATTAATTTATCTGCAAAGCATATTTATTTTATTTCCAGCATTTTTTATTTTAAAGTTTAAAGAATAAAAAAATTTCACAGTATTTTATGAAATAAATTTAAATAGAAGATGTTATTTATTATTATTTTTTTAATAGCATGCCACCTGTTGCCAAATTATTATTAGATTTATTCCACAACAATTGTATGGTATAGACAGTGGCATGCTAGCTCCAAACAGCCTATGCCGGATTTTTCTAAAAAGGCCTATTTTTGTGGGATTTTACTATATATGCTTGATTTGAAGGTCCATAAATATATGAATGCTGCGTTTTAAATATATGAAAACGTTTTATGACATTTAACTTTAAGAGTAAACTAAGTTGCATGAGGTTATAAAAAGATCTCTCGATAATTTTTATAATAATTTTTATGTTGTAGAAAAATCAATATACATTTTTTAATGCCAGACAGTATATTGTGTTAAAAAATATTTTTACAATGTTAAGTAACTGAACAATATATAATCCAGAAACTATAAATATTTTGTTAATATTATAATTAATATATACCAAGTTTTATTTAAAATAAAAGTTTGCCTTATAACTTTTAAATCTAGAAATTTTTTAAAGTGTTTCACTTTTGTTCCAAAAACAGCAAATTTTGCTATTTTAAATAGAAAAGATTAAATAATTTGATTGGTATTTTTGTTCATACCAAACATTTAAAACTTGCATTCATTCTGAACATTTAAAATTCGCATTCATTCTGAACATTTAAAATTCGCATTCATTCTGAACATTTAAAATTCGCAATCATTCGGAACATTTAAAATTCGCATTCATTCTGAAACATTTAAAAGCAATAATTAGACTCCTTTTTTTTTCTTTGTTGTTTAGAATTTATTTTCTTATTTTGTAATCACCTTTTTAAATAACTTTTTACGTGATAACTTTTAATAATAAAATGTTTTAATTAAAAAAACTATTTTTTTTTTAATTTTTTTTTTAATATCTTCGCTTCCAACAAAGCTGCAAGCAACCACTATTAGGGTTGGAAGTTACTGGAATACAAAAGATGAAGATTGTAGAGCAAGATAGCGATTGACAGACGACTTAAAAGATTGCAAATTATATGAGTTAGGAAAGCAAGATGAAGAAAGCGAATTCCAAAGAACTGATGTTCGAGGAAAAAAACTAGACTAGAATAAGAGTTTTTGGAGCACTTAGGAACAGTCACAGAAAAAGGATGAGATTTAATTAAATGAACAGTAGCACGAGAATGAATTTTAGTAGATGGCACAAGAGACACTAGCTCTTTTAGAACAGTGCCCATTATAGTATTTATAGAAAAGAGAAAGAGAAGCAACATTACGACAATGTGATAATGGTTGGAGGTTGGCTGTAATAGCAGGTCCAACTATGTTTACAATGAGTTTTTGCACCTTGTCTAAAAGAGAAAGGTCATCATTAGAAGATCTGCCCCAGATATGGCAACAGTATTCCATACAAGGATGGATTTGAGAGTTATAGAGATGAAGAATAGAATCCGGAGTAAGAAAGTGTTGAGCTCGATAAAGAGATCCAACCTTTGTAGATGCTAATTTTGCAATGGATTTGATATACGGTTTCTAAGAAAGATCAGAAGAGTTAATCCTAGAAGATGAAGGGTAGATGACTCATCGAATACATTACCATTCATAAATAGAGGAAGATCTAAATTATTGCGATAACGATTGGCTGGAAAAAATAGAGTTTTATCTGAATTAATTCTATCTGAATTAATTTATCTGAATTTAATTTTACGAACATTTTTTTTTTAATACTTAAAAATAAAATAGCAAAAACATTTGCTAAAAATATAATCTTTTTTGTACTAAAAAGCAGAAAATAAACTTTTTGATTTAAATTTAATAGTTCACAAAACTAAAGATTGATAGATCTGTTTCAAAAAGAATCTTGTGCAGACTTGTTAATCTTCAGTTTACTGAACTATTAAATTTAAATTAAATAGTTTATTTTCCTTTTTTTTACTACAAAAAAAATTTCCTAAGCAAATGATTTTGCTATATTTTATTTCCTCTTTTTAGTCTTTACAATCACATTCGTTATTATAACAATAATCACTATTGTTGTTGTTATTGTTATGTTGCAATATTATTATTAAACAGTGTTCAGACTATAAGAAATAAGAGGAAGAGTTGTGATTAAGTTTCCTAGTAGCAAGCAACATTGGTGCAATATTCATCTCAATGTTAGCCAAATGTTGTTAAAAATATTATATATATATATATATATATATATATATATATATATATATATATATATATATATATATATATATATATATATATATATATATATATATATATATATATATCAAAATGTGGACATTTTATATTGGTGCAAATATTGATTTACAATATTGGCTATATAAAAACTGCAATATAATGCCAGCATATTTTTTTTATCATAATCAATGAAAAAACAACCCTGCTGGTTACGCTTAAAATTTGACCTCTATTTTGTATCTCTACATCCACATGACTACATTAATATATTGATGAGGAACAAAAATATTTGAACATTATTTGTTTGAGCGTACAAATAATTTGAGAGACTATGTAATGAGAACATTATTTGTATGAGGGTACAAATAAAGACATCATTGTTTGTACTCTCATGAGAAATAAAACATTAAAGTTTACCAAAAAAATCTTCCTGAAGAGTACTCCTGAGGAACGTCCATCACCCATGCCTCAAAATAAAAGAGTTATTACCTACACAGCACCACGCAAATATATTAATGACATTACAAATAAAAATCAAGTTTGTGGACAAATTACTTGATGAAAAGTTCTGGTCAAGTGAAAAAAAAGGTTATAAAAATCAGGGTGATTTCTTTCATAATTTCTTTTAATTAAATAATCAGGATCACAAATTCCCATTTGACTGGTCCATATATGGCATCATTGGTAAGGAAAGGCATAAAATTCCTGGTTAAATGCTATTCCGCAGTTCTCTGCTATAAGACAATAAGAACTTCTTGGAGCACCTAAATAATTTTGAAAATTAAAAGAACAAGAAAACAGTTGACAGAAGATTTAAAAAACTGTAAATAGTGTAAATCAAGAATGCATGAAGATGGGATAAAATTCCAAGCACTAACGTTCAAAGAAAAAAAAGTTAGTGAAAAGTTTTTTGAGCATAAATAAACATGAATGATGAATTGTGTTTTAGTTGGTGGAACAATTTATAATAATTCATTTAACTGGCTGCTACAGTTTGTAGAAAAGAGAAAGCAGCAACAATACGGCAAGATCATGCTTACCAGATAAAGCAGCTCTAAAGCAAGTTCGTCTAAAAGAGAATGAAGATCAAAAAAAGAATCAGTCCAATATTGCATCAGTATTTTATACAAAAATAAAATGATATATCTATATTAATGAATGGCAACGCTGTTACTGAATCCTCTTCAATATGTTCTCTCAAATTATCATTCACTACTGATCTTTCATGAAATCCCTATTTATAAGTTACCTAGAATAAACAACACAACAAAATGCCCTCTAATAACAAATCATTAATAAATCTGGTTAATGAAAACTCTTGAAAAACAAATTTAAAAATCCTGTTATTAAACTATAAGGAATTTTTTTAAAACTGCTTTCATTCAAAAATAAAAATCTAAACTAAAATCTAAACCAAAACCAAAATGTAATCTAACATTTAAAAAAGAAAAAAAAGAGTAAGGGGAGGTAAAAATTGCCAAAAAATTGCTGACATAATTAATGGACAGCCTCTTTAATATGTATTTGTAATTTAATAAGTTTAAAGTTGTTTTTTTACTTTTTTTAAACTTTTAATAAAATTAAAAGAGAAAGAGGGACAGAATAAAATTAAAAGAGAAAGGACAAGATAGATTTAGTAGTGAAAAAATGAGCTCAATAAAGAGAAGCAACTTAAACTAATATTACAATTGGATACATGGTTTTCATGAGCGGTCAGTAATAAAAGGTAATCCAACAAGACTTAAAAAATTCAATAAGAGTGTTTCTCAACAAAGACTTTCTGTATTAAATATGATGCATGTTTTGATTGAAGATTTATAGGAAAGTATAATTGCAGTTTTCCTTAAAAACTGTAATGATTCCTGGTTTATTTTTGCTTACAACTGTTTTATTAATGTTTACATCCAAAATAAAAAATTATGCATAAATATATTTATATAATATAATGTGTTTACATATGTTTATATGTGTGTGTGTGTGTGTGTATATATATATATATATATATATATATATATATATATATATATATATATATATATATATATATATATATATATATATATATATATATATGTATGTATGTATAAATATATATATAAATATATATATAATTCACACAAAAAAAGTACTGCTTACTATTTAGTAAAAATTATTATTAAAGTGATTATATGCCCAAAATTCGGCAGACATTGATCAGTTCTCTATACTATATTTAAACAATTTAAAGTAAATGAAAATAAAAATAAATTAAAATTGATTGAATCATGCTATAACAAATTAAAAATTGTAATTTTTTAATAATATTTTATTGTTTATGTTTACAACCTGGCTTTACTACACATCCCAGAAGGCTTTGCGTTAGCAATTACTGTCCTCAACAAAGTTTCAATAATAAGTAGTAGTAAACAAGTTTTGATTGGTTTAAAGATTTTTTTTGATTGGGCTACTACAGCCCCTTTGGCTTACAGAAAAAAGAATACGTTCAAGATTAGCTTCTAAGCTTTCAAAAACATTTTGTCAAGAATGAAAAATATAATAGCATCACCATCAAATAGAGCCATATTAGAAGTTAGATTATTAGGAATATCAATTGGTCATTCCAATCCATATGGACCAAAATTTTATGATTTCAACATGGACCACCTCAGATTTTGATGTAACTTGGTTGGTTGGTTTATATCAATCAGAAAAGCAATTCCTGAAAGTTTCAGTATAAAATCTTCTGTGGTTCATGATATATGGTCATTTGAAATTTCTGATTTTTGCAAAAACTAAAACTTTAGTAGCAAAAATGTGTTTTGTTCATATTTTGAAGCTCTATATTTTAAAGTCTTTTTTTTTTTTTTTTGTATTAAACTCCAGATTTACCTTGATTAAACTTTAATATTGAATTTGGCTACCTAAATAACCTTAAAAGTTGTTTGCAAATTGATTTTTGATGGGTCAATATTAGGGCTATCAAAAAATACCTAGGTATCCATTGAAGGAACGGAAACCCATTAAAAAAGTAATACTTTTTTTTTAAAGTTTTTTTTTTCTTATAAACAGCCAATAAAAACTTTAAACTCAATGATGTCACTTATTTAGAAATATTCATTTTAAATTTTTATTTTACTTTAAATGTTCAGGTTATACAAGTCCCAATTACGGTTTAAAAATACTAGTGTCTCCACTGTTTCAGGCGCTAAAGATGCATGCCCTTGATTGACCACATGCCTAGCAATTGAGAAAGCTAAAAAGCAGAAATACTAATTTTTATGTTGTTATCCACTATGATTAAATTGACTAAAAGTTGGCTTTAGTCAAAATTAATTTGAAATATTTTTTTATGTTCTATTATATGTTATTATCATGAATTAAAAAAATATTTAATAAAAAATTCATCAATTTCATTAAAAATATCTAAAAAATATTCAAAAAACATAATGAGTAGTACATTAAAGAGTTTAATGTTTCTCACCTGACATGGCATATGGAGAAGATATTAGTGTAACAACCCTTAATATTTTTGGTATATTTACATGACCTATTTCATTTATTGCATTATCCACAGGCTAATTAAAATAAAGTAATGAAATTTATTTAGAATTACTTTGAAAAATTGAATATTTATTTTAATCGACTATGGATTTCCTACTAATCAATTAAAAGTGGATTTAGTTAAGTAATAATCTTAAAATTCTTTTTTCTTTTTATTTGATTTCATTTTTTGAATTTTTAATTTTTGTTTGTTCATTAAATAACAATAGCATGTACTATTACATACTGTTTTTTGTGTACTCTCTCTTTAAGTTTTATATAATTCATAGCATGTTAGTATTAATTATGCCTATTTAAACTTTCAGTCATATATTCTATTAATTTTTTTTTTTTTTTTACACCATGCTTGTTTTTTCTTTTACACCATGCTTGTCATTTTCATAAATACTTTCATACATGTTGAATAAATAGGTTTATATGTTGTTGTTTTTTTGTTATTCACCTCCTCAAGGCCGAGAAGGCCACTACAGATGAGGAGGCTACTTAATAGTGGTTATAACCCTCTCTCAACTCTATAACTCCGAAACACGAACCTTGACGAACAAGGCCGCTGCGGGGAGAAACAAGTTGAGCGCGGTACTACCAGGGACATGGTGGGGATTGAACTCGGAACCTCTCGCTTATGAAGCTTTACCACTACACCACTACCGCATTGTAATAGTACCGCATGTAAATAGGTGTAATAATAATAATACCGCATGTAAATAGGTGTAAACATTAATATTTCGTGTAATTTTAATAGTTATTTATCATCAGAAATTCTGATGGTAGTAGCAATTTTTAAGAAGAGTTTTTTTCATATATCAAGTTAATATCGTTAAACTGTTATATTACGATTAATTTAAAGTATAAAAATGATTGAAATAAATTTTTAAGTTATAAAATGAGAGTTAGCTGTAATTTGAAAATGCTACCTAGGCAATAACAAATGGGCAGGCAGCTGGGTGCCCATCGACAGCCTTTACAAAGTCAAAGTCTTTACAGTCAATCTGCAATTTAAGAAGTGAAAAATCTGCAATTTAAGAAGTGAAAAGACATTTTTTTAGTTTCATTTAATGGTAGGCTTCCAAATTTTTAGAAGTTTACTGATAAGATACAATTCAGTGAAAAATTATTGACTCCTTAAATGGCTTTGATTAAAAATTAAGAAATTGTGCCTTCACTTCAAACTGCCAGTGATTTTAATTAAAAAAAAATTTTTTACTGGTTTTTCTACTTTATTACTTCCTTACTAATAAACCTTATTACAGTGGTTTTAGAAAAAAAAAAGGTATGCTTATAAAAACCTTTCAATTTGATATACATATATATATATATATATATATATATATATATATATATATATATATATATATATATATATATATATATATATATATATATATATATATACACACACACACACACATATATATATATATATAAATTGAAAGATATATTTATATATATATATACACATATATGTATGAATATAAATTGAAACTCTGTGTGTGTGTATATATATAATATATATATACATACATACATATAATATATATATGTATGTATATAAATTAAACTTTTGTGTGTGTGCCTTAGTGTGTGTGTGTGTAAAGTATTTGTGATAAATATCGCGTGAAAAAACAGACCGTATCAAGACTATGTTCCAAATATCGTTCTACGGAGAAGTTGGCAACAGATAACAAAGGTGGAAGACCGCATTCCACCACTTCTAGGGAGGATTCTATGATCGTCAGATCCGTCAAGAAGAATCCCTGGATATCATCAGTCGAGATACAAAAGCAATTAGAGCTGCCTGTATCGGACCGAACAATCAGACGACGTGCTGTTGTTGAAGCCGGATTGTTTTCTCGACGCCCTGCAAAGAAACCGCTGATTTCACTAAAAAACCAGAAGAAAAAACTCCTGTTTGCTACATCATATATTGACTGGAATGTGCAGAAATGGCGAACTGCCCTGTTCAGTGATGAATCGAAGTTCAACATCATTGGGAGCGATGGCACTTGTCGTGTACGTCGACCGGCCGGAAAACGCCTCGATTTACGTTACTGCCATAAGACCGTGAAGCATGGTGGAGGCAATGTAATGGTCTGGGGGTGTTTTTCTGCTAACGGTCTAGGTCCAAAACAATCAAAATGATGGAATAAGGGACTGTTTCATGTATAAAAATATTCTGAAAGATGTTATGTTACCTCATGCTGAATGGAATATGCTAATAAAATGGGTTTTTCAGCAAAACAACAATCCGAAACACACTGCAAAAGTAGTCAAGCAGTGGTTTCAAGACAACCACCTATCGGTGATAGATTGGCCGCCTTAATCTCCGGATCTCAACCCTATCGAGAACCTGTGGGAGATCGTCAACCGCAGAATTAATCGTGAAGGTGTTCGTAATAAGGATAAACTGTTTGAACAAATCCAAAAGGCCTGGTCAGCAATTCCACCAGGTTTCGTTGATCACCTGATCGAATCTATGCCTCGAAGATGCAAGGCTGTGATCGACAACAAATGATTCGCCATGAAATATTGATTGCGAAATACAGCTTGGTCAACATTTTGTTGAGTTGCACTTGTTTTGTCCAGAAGGAAATCAACTTTCTTTAATACTTTTGATTAATTTATTAATTTTCGTGTACAAATAATGAACTTTGTGATGAATAAAACTTGAAGAACTTTGTCTAAACAGTTACAAGTTTATTTCTCTAAATTGAAAAAATGCAGCACTTATATATAAAGAAACTAAATTAGCATTATTTGGTTGCACTCGTTTTGTCCGATACTGTATATATATGTATATATATATAGTATGTATATAAATTTGTATATATATATACATATATATATATATATATATATATATATATATATATATATATATATATATATATATATATATATATATATATATACATATATATATACATATATATATATATACATACAACCCTCAGAATTAGAATTCCTAGGAATTAAATGAGGTCGGCAATAATTTGCTGACCTTGATCTTTTGGAGGTCGCCAAAAAAGATTTGATCCAAGGGTGTTACCATAATTCAAAAAAATGCGGTTGGCATTTTTTTGCTGACCTAATACTCTTTTAGTTTGGCAGTTAGGCCAGCATAGCCTGGCATAATGTGTGTATATATATATATAGCCCACCCTAATTCCGAGGGCTATATATATATATACACACATACACACACTTCAATTTATATACATACTATATATACATATATATATATATATATATATATATATATATATATATATATATATATACATATATATATATATATATATACATATATATATATATATATATACATATATATATATATATATATATATATATATATATATATATATATATATATATATATATATATATATATATATATATATATATATATGTATATATATATATGTGTATATATATATATATATATATATATATATATATATATATATATATATATATATGTATATATATATATATATATGTGTATATATATATATGTATATATATATTTATATATATATATATATATATATATATATATATAATAGAATTACATATTAAAAATTAAAAGTGTTCCTAACCACTCTCCACAAGGCTAACTTTGTTCTATTATATATAAGGAATAACCATGCAAAGAATTGGACCAATTTGAGCAATTTTAGGGGTCAATAGAATTTCAGCATTTTGGGCAAGCACCTAATTTTACGGCATGTTTGTAGCAGAAATCACATTGTTGAATGTTTATACATAGTTTTTAGTTTTGTTTTTCTGAACAGCCCTTCTGGGACATACAAAGTAATTGTTCTAATTCTTTGTGCAATTTGTAAACAGAAGACATTTTGCCATCAATAATTTTTAAAAATTGAAATTTTTTCAAATATATAGTATTTTTGAATTT
This sequence comes from Hydra vulgaris, assembly GCF_038396675.1. NCBI lineage: Eukaryota > Metazoa > Cnidaria > Hydrozoa > Anthoathecata > Hydridae > Hydra > Hydra vulgaris. The sequence continues at coordinate 62,835,550 of NC_088928.1, read as the reverse complement.
TTATTCTGACTATAGAAGAAAAGCTTAAAAAGTAAGTAATTTGCATCAACTGCTTTATGCACATATTACATAAATACAATTAATTAGTTACCATGAATAGTTAATTAATAATATATTGTTTATTAAATGGATTAGTGTAATATCAATTTATCAGTCATTTATTGAGGCCTTAAAGCAATTTTTGTTGTTTTTAAAATAAAATGAACATTGAACATTTGAACATAGCATTCATGAACAGTATGACAATATTTACTATTTAGTATTTTTTTATATCCACAGGCAGCTACTTAATTACATAAAGGCAGCTGCAACAAAAAGTTCTGCTGAAGTTTGGCTTGTCCCATTATTATCCTATTTTAATGGTAAAAAATATCCTAGGTTATTGGAATTTAGATCATATATTGATCTGACAGTGATCAAAAATAAGGATACTTTAAGATGATTTTATTCAGAATAGTTTAAGGTGATATGCATAATATTAAAATCAACTAAAGTATATCCAAACAATATATTTATGATAAAATGTTTTCAGGTTTAAAATCTTTATCTACTATATCCTGTATAGATGAAAATATTGTTGCTAGTTTTTCCTACCATTAGGTATTTTCAGAAAAATGTTTTTATAACATTTCTGTTGTCACGCTGAAATAGCCTGCTGCCAAGAGGCTTCAGTGCATACATCAACTATTTTATAGTCTGCTGCAATAAAGGATTTATCACTACATCAACTGAGGGTTTGGCGAGGGGCAGCAATCTTTTCTTTCTTTCTTTTTTTTTTTTTTTTTTTTCTCTGAAAATGTTATATGGTAGGATGAACAATTAACAATTTGTTATTATAGTGTGTGTATATATACTATATATATATATATATATATATTATATATATATATATATATATATATATATATATATATAAATATATATATATATATATATATATATATATATATATATATATATATATATATATATATATATATATATATATATACTATAATGTATGTAGAAAATCATTTAACAAAATTTTTGTTTTTATTTAACACTGTTTAATCAATAAAGACTCATCAGAAACCTTGTTATTGAAACTGTTAAATAAAAAAAATTTTTGTCAAGTGATTTTCTACTACTTTATAATTGCTCTGTTCTTTTAAGAACATTGAGCACTCTACTATGTAGAATACATTTTATAATTGTTTAAATATGTGTATATGTATATATATATATATATATATATATATATATATATATATATATATATATATATATATATATATATATATATATATATATATATATATATATATATATATATATATACATATCTGTTTGTGTGTTTATACAAAGATTTATGATGCACTTATGCATATAAATATTTAAATGAGTGCATCATAAATAATTTTTAAATTTTTATAAGTACCTTAACAAAAATATTTATTGTAGGCACCAAATATCTCTCTTTGGTATGAAGTATGCAGTGTTGTGTTTGAATTTTTTTTGAAAAAAAATGATCACAACTCTCACTTAAACACCCTAGCCCAAGCATTGGATTTAGATTGGAAGTTTTCTGAAAAGTTGGTGTTATTTTTTTATACTTAAAAATTTTTTCATTGAGTTTTTTGAAGTTTTCTATTTGAGTTTTATTTGTTTTTGCAGTCGTTGTTGCAAAGTATTACCATTAGCCACAAATGCTTATCTTGATAATTTGCCTTCTCATTATACACAATCTGTGCATCTGAACCAAGTTAGTTTAAAAATGAAAAACAATTTTTGAACCATCTGAACCAAGTTAGTTTAAAAATGAAAAAGATTTTTGCTAATTTATAATTTATTAGTACAACTCCAAATTTTTAAAGTTTTTCAAACTAGCTAAATGCCTGTATGCACGTTTTTGCAATGAATGCTCGTGGCCCAGCTTACGAACGCTATGCTACGCAACTTCAAGAAGATTGTAATCAAGTTTGGTGGAATGGTAGACATTTGTGTGAAGGCACAAGTATGACAGGACAACCATGCGTGTATCCAGTTAGCTTTTTTTTTTTGTTTTGATTGTTTTAAATTACTTTAATGTGGTTCTTCTTTCTTATTTATTATATAAAATTATTTTATTTACATCATGATATTATATTTTAATTACTACTATGATATTGTTATTTTTTCATTATATTTATCATTATGGTATTATTGAAATTATATTATAATAATAAAAATAATAGTCAGAGAATCAAGTCCCATTAGTAGCAACAATCACAATTGTAATGAAGTAATTCAGAAGTACTAAAACATTTGACAATCAGTTCAAGAAAGCATCTACAAAAATTTTTCAATATAGTCTTTTTTTTTTAATATTTTTAAAGAGATTAGGTTGTGTATTTTCATAGACAATCTAATCTATATATCCGATATGCAGTCATGAAGAAAGATTTTGAGATTTTGGAAAGTTCATGGTTGACAATGAAGTTGCTGCTGTCTGATAATCTTGCGTTTTGACTTCCCATTTTAAGAGTTTCCCCCCCCCTCCCCATTTTTAGGAGTTCTAATATATATGTAAGAGATCGACTTCTGTCCCCATTTTTAGGAGTTTGCATAAATATGCAAGAGATTTGGTTGGTGATGTTTTGTATATGGTGGTAGATCTTATAGGTTATGATTTGATGGACTAGTAACCAATGAAGAGCTTTTAGCAATTTTTCTAAATTTAATTGAAAGGTAGGATGGCAAATAATGCAGGATAAGTTAATTTGAATATGTTGGAGATTTCAGATTTTTTTAGTAAGTTCCTAGTAAAAGACTTACAAAAGATAAGTCATGAGGCACTGTGTTTGCAGTTTCTTCGGTGAGACTTCGTGTCAAAGAGCACAAATGTGGTAGTTGCAGAATTTGACAATATTTTTTGTATGCTAGTACATAGAGGCTGTCGAATCTAAGGTGATCCTGAAAATTTTCACTAAATTTACTGTAGTTAGTGTAATGAATAGAATGTATTTTATAGTGTAATAAAAAGTGTAATGATAGTGTAATGAATAGAATGTCATTTTGGAATCATCTATGCCTGGGTTGATTACAGTAGTTAGATATTATAGGCATATTGATGATGATTTGTATCTTTTTTAGCTGTTGTACAATATATGGATGAAATAAAACTACCTAATATATTGTCTTTTGTTACTTCTGTGAACTTGTTATCAGTCTAGATTCTGTTGATTTATTTCAAATTTTGATTTTTTGAACATGATTTTTTTTTGTTTGAACTTTTATACCTTTATTTTTCTTTTTCTTTTTTTTTTTAACCTTTTTTTTTTAACCTTTTTTTTTAACCTTTTTTTTTCAACCTTTTTTATTTAACCTTTTTTTTTAACCTTTTTTTTTTAACCTTTTTTTTTTTAACCTTTTTTTTTAACCTTTTTTTTTTAACCTTTTTTTTTTAACCTTTTTTTTTTAACCTTTTTTTTTTAACCTTTTTTTTTAACCTTTTTTTTTTAACCTTTTTTTTTTTAACCTTTTTTTTTTAACCTTTTTTTTTTTAAACTTTTTTTTTTAACCTTTTTTTTTAACCTTTTTTTTAACCTTTTTTTTTTAACCTTTTTTTTTAACCTTTTTGCTCTGAAAAACACATTTTGGCATTCTTGTAAGATCTGAAGTATGCCTTCTGACATTTTTAAATATAGCTGTATATTTTACTAAAAAACTAAAGGTCACATTTCATTTCTGACTTGCGGTTTCAAATCAATGTTCCACAGCACTCCAGAAAAACAACAACTTTACATGAATTCGTTATAAAGTTTGCTTTCATTTTTACTTTAAAAACCAGATAAACTATGACTTCCTGAGGTTGCTAATTTACACTATCCCAAGTTAAAAACATTGTTGATGAGCTCAAAAATAGTAAAAATAATGATTCTGATGATAATGAACTGGTTTCTCATGATTCATGATACTTTAATCTATTTTTCTAACCTTGGAAAGTTAGTTTAAACTTATGATTTGAATTCGAAAATGTTATTTAAACTTCTTATCAACCTTTCTTTATCAACCTTATCTTTCTTATCAACCTTTCTTTATATTAACAACACTTAATACTAACAATAGTACTCTATAGAAATGTATTATCATGTTCTTAATGTCAATATATTTTCAAAGCAACAACATATTCAGTTAATTTCTTTAAAAATTTGCACAAGGATCACATAACAAAATCTTTTTTTTAATATATCCCCCACATTCTAAAACAGGGCCCTATGCTGGGCTGCTTTTCTGCGGACCCTTTTTTTTTGCAGAAAAAAATTTTTCTTTGCAATTATAATAAAGAAGTTATTAATTAACTCCTGCTATTTAAAACAATTCAAATGACCTGATTACTTTCGACCAAACAATACTGTCTAAATAAAAATACTGTCTTGATAGCAGTAAAAGACACTTAAAAACTCCCATAATCATAAGATAAAATTAAAGAAAAGTTTTCAAGATTTATTTGAAAGAGAATAAATTTAGTATTATGATATAAAAATCACAAACATTATCACTGAAATCAACTCGTTTCGCTAAATTATTTTCAATATACAATATGGCAAGATAATTTAAGCGATCTTGATAGGTTGTGTTTCTTTGCGATGATAATAGTTACTAGAATTGTACAAAACCATTTAATTGCCAGACATATGTTGGTAAAATGCCTTGAAGTTGTTTATCATAACTTGAATTCAGAAGACAAAGGGGAGAACTTTCAATACCAAAACTGTTTTGTAAATACTTTTCAGATAAAGTATTTCACTAATTAAGTCTTCTGACAGATATTTCTTATATGCATTTATAAGTTTGGCTGCTTTTAAATTTAAGTCTACATCCTCATATTTCTGCAAATTCAAAATAGGTGAGAATAAATCACATATTGCATTGGCTTCTTCAAATTGTGTGCTCAAATCATTAATAATAAAACCAATACTGGGTAAACTACAGAAGTTTTGAAATTTTGATCTGGTTCAGTAAAAGAAATTCTTTTTGTAGGAAATTAAGCTTGTATTCCAATAACTTGTGCAATAACTATTGTGCCTCTTAAACAATACTTTCCCATGAGTCACGTATATGAGTTATCTCCCTCACTAAATCTTGGATAAGGGCTGTTTCAACATCAAGAGATATTCCTTTGCTTTGTATGACGACGTTCTTATTGTCAATAGTTGCTAGTATTTTGTGCCAAAAACTAGTCATAAGTAGAGCTTTATAAGTTGCAAAGTAATTTTTCAAACTTTTGGCTATGTTTTGTGCTGAAGGTGTTTTTTCTAAAACATTTCCTTGGAGTAGAACATCTAACACGGCTAGTACGCTAGAATAATGTTTGGCAATTGGTCAAATAGCTAGAATTTTTTCACTCCACCTTGTTAAAACAGCAATATATGTGAAATAAGTAAAAAAACAAGTTTACCTGAATTGTTGAAATGTCTGTTTGTTTTCAATTTTTAATTTTAGACAATGTTTTTGGTTCAAAAGTTTTTCTTTTCTTTTTACATTTATTTTTAATTTAAAACCATAATATTTTACTTGGATTTACTATTTTTCCAGTTACTATCACTACTAGCACTGGGCCCTCTTTGCCTCTGGGCCCTAGTGCTACAGTACCGCCATTTCCCCCTTTGTGGGGGACATGAATATACCTGCTCTTACAGCCAACCTCTAGCCATTATCACATCGTCGCTTCTCTTTCTCTTTTCTATAAATCTGTAATGGGCACTGCTATAAAGAGCTAGCGTCTCTTAAGCCATCTGCTAAAATTCATTCTTGGTTACTCGTCATTCAATTAAGTCTCATCCGTTTACCGTAACTGTTCCTAAGTGCTCCAAAATTTCTTATTCATCTAGTTTTTTCCCTCGAACATCAGTTATTTGGAATTCGCTTCCTTTATCTTGTTTTCCTGATTCATATAAATTGTAATCTTTTCATTTGTCTGATAATCGTTATCTTGCTTTATAAACTTCATATCTTCTCTTCCAGTAACTTCCAGTAACAGTAAATTCTAATAGTGGTTGCTTACATTCTTATTGAAAGTATAAATATTTTTTAAAAAAACCTATAACATTAGCTAAAAATACTTATCAAATAAATAATTTTTAAAGGAAATAATGGAAAAGTTTTATTAAAATATTTTCCATATTTCCTTTAAAAATTATTTATTTTCCAAAATATTTTAGGGAATTATTTTTCAGGTTTTTAAAATATGACTTGAATGATTTTTGAAATTATTCAAAGCGTTTGTTAAATTTTTTTATGTAACAAACATTGAGCAACATTTAATATCCTTTTTTTACAATCTGAAATTTTATCTTTAGTATCATACTTTACCCAATTCTAAAAATGAAAATAGTGAAGAGAAGACTGGTGTACCTGTGAAAAGTCACTCTAGTAGAGTAACAAGTGTATCTGCTTGCAATTGTGGTCGCACTCAAGGAACAAGAGAAGATCCTTTTGATATAAAGGTTTATTGTATTTTTTTTACATTAAGTATTGTTTTTTAAATTTTAAACAAAATGTTTAAAATAAGTTTATATTTTTCTAGAGTGCAAACTTTACTTTCTACCAAGATTTGGAGAAGAAATGTTGTTCATATTTGATTCATTTGAACTTTCCATATTTTCCAATTGATGAATATACGTCAACAAAAATTGGTAAAATTTACAAAAATCAGATTTTTTTTAGCAAGTTTAACTTTAAGTAGAAAGTAGTGGTTCAACTGCACAATAGCACATTTTTTCATTAGAAGTTAAAAAAAGTTTTTCTTAATATATATTTTTTGTATAAATCAACAGTATTTATTATCATAACTTGTTTCCAGACTGCTCCCAAATATGAGACATATATTTTTGAGTTAGAGTGGGTGTGGAGGTGGAGAACACACCCTGTTATCAAAAATATTTTAATTTGTAAATTTTTTTATTTAAAAAAAGTAAATATAGTATTAAGAATAAAATATTTTACTACTTTATGAAATACACTAGGAATGGTGTAATAACTACTTTACGAAATACACTAGAAATGGTATAATAACTACATGAAACACACTAGGAATGGTGTAATAATAATAGTGGTGTAATAAATATTTTTGCTTATATCGGTGCAGATAAGCAGTCACATTAGAAAGGCTTTGAAATCAACTAATTCATAATGCGAGTCACAGATTCACAATATCATAACTAAAATAAATAGCAAAAACCTTCATAAGATACTTTGCAACATTCCACTATTGATACTATAGAAGGTAAATAATGTGTTATATCTGTAAATGAATATTTTTTAGTTCATTTAGAATCTTATATAAACAATTCAGATATTGAATCCTATGTGAATCATTAAGTTATCGAATCCTATGTGAATCATTTCATCATTGAATCCTATGTGAATCATGATATTTTATTTCATCTTATCTTATTACAGCCAAAACTTTCAAAAGTTTTACAAATATAATATAAATATGTTCCAATTCATTCAGAATCCTATATGAGTCATTTAAATATTGAATCCTATTTGAATCCTTCATATATTGAATCCCATTTGAATCATTTAGATATCGAATCCTATTTGAATCATTAATCTATTGATTTTCATTTAAATCATTTTTTAATTTTGACATTTATTTTCTACGTTTAACTAGGAAGAATTTTTTTAATTTTATTTTAAATTTATTTTATAATAAAGTTTTTATTTCCTTATAATAATCTAGTCTTTTCTGCCCTGCTAAGTGGCTAACTTTAGCTTTACTTTATGTGGCTTGCACAAAAATGGTTCAGTCATAAAAATTCTCCAAGATTTCTTTAAGACAATTGAGCTGGTTAAAAATCAGGCAGAAATTATAGTCAAAACCTAAATTCTTAAAACCTTCCAAAAAAAATTCTTTACGTAGTTACTTTACTTACGTTTTTCTTTACGCTGAAAGATGATGAAAGAGATATAAGAGAGCTAAAAAGCCAATTATGCTCTAAAAGCTAAAAAGCCAATTATGCTCTAAAGGCACTCGAGAATTTAACCCTTACGCTTTATGGTAATAACCCTTCCCTTGGAATGGAAGAGGAGATTTAGAATGTGTCATAAAGTTGACGTACCCCGCCCCTCTGTAAAATTATAAACTATAGTAAATAATATATTCTATATATAAATATTAATAAAGGTTTCATATGAAAATATGTATTTGTATTAAAGTTTATATAGTAAATATTTATTACGAAAGAATGTTAAAAAAGAAAACCATGATTATATTTTAAAAATTTTAAAACTCAAACTTATCTTTTTTTGTGACAGTTATAAGTACAATAAATCCCAAAGCTAGCCAATACAGATTAAGGAAAAAAAAGTATATTTAGGTAGTGGTTTATTTATACATGTGTGTGTGTCAGAGTCGTGGCTAGGCTCACACACACACACACCAATGGGGGGAATGGGGTCCAGTGAATTTAGGGGGCCCATTTGCAAATGTAAGAAGCTTCTTTTTTTTCTGTAATACTTCTGAAGTTTGATTCCTTAGTAGTACTGTGCACAACTTGTTTCTTTCGCAGCGACCTTGTTCGTCAAGGTTTGTGTTTTGGAGTTAAAAAGTTGAGAGATAATTATAACTACAATAAAGTAGCCTCCTCGACTTTAGTGGCCCTCTCGACTTTATGGAAGTGAGTAACACAATATTATATATATATATATATATATATATATATATATATGTATATATATATATATATATATATATATATATATATATATATACATATATATATATATATATATATATATATATATATATATATATATATATATATATATATATATATATATATATATATATATATATATATATATATACATATACATATACATATACATATATATATATAAACATTTTTTAATTTGATCTTTAATTGATTTTTAATCTTTGTTACTTAAATGTCTCTCATACTTGTCATTTTTTTACGTCAAAATTTAACGTCGCAACATCAGTTGCCTTAAATTATCCGATTATAGAGCTATCTTTATAAAAACCATATGTATCAACTATAAATAGAATAACGTTTTAATAAAAATTTTGTTATAGTTTCGTCACCTGTTGTTCTTGCAGCAAATCCTTTAGAGACGCAAAAAATTAAAATTCTTGGAAGAAACCATTCTGTCGATTGTATTTCATCTCAACCACCAAATATTCTTTCTGAAGTAAACACGACTCAAGAAACATCTACTCAGCATAGCACATCAGTTGAACAATTTTCTGAAAGGTACTTTTTACTTAAACTTTTTTATAAAAACTTTTTTTGAGTGTTAACATTTTTAAAGAAATTTTTATTTTGACATTGTTTAGAGATAGAACGATTTCAGGTTCTAAAGATTTTGCCCAATCTAATCTTAGTTTTAACGGTTTTATGTCAACAGACCACAAGGATAATAGCTATCAGACAGAATATGACGCCAGGACACAATCATTTTGCAGTCCACGCCAATCAGCTGCAACGTCTAATTTGTTGACGGTAAAAAAATTAGTTAATTTGTAAATTAAATAATATTAAAAATAAGATTATAAAACTAAATTTAACTTTTTCAGACTCCTATACACATACCTAACGTACCATTTGATGGAATGTTAACAACTACTACGGCTCCGCATCTTTTACCTGAGTTCCCATCTTGGTCATTAATTGTACTAGGTTCAGCAAGTCTTTATAATCCATTAAAAGGAGTGGATCAAGTCGGATTTTTTTCAGGTTCAAATTACCTTTTGCTTTGGGATATCCCTGTGAAACCAAATGATCTGACAGTTACTCATATAAACGAAGAGCCTGTTGCAGATGTTACGTCTCAGGAAGAACAATGGCCTGCACCGGGTCAATTGGTAAAATCAACTCCCTCGCTTATAAGTAACCAAGCCGCTGTTTCCCAATCATCCGGGGGTACACCAATATATCAAACTGTTTCTCTGGTTCAGACACAAGTTAATGAGCTTTCTTCTGCCGATAAACCTTTGATAGGTAAAATTAGGAAACCCAATTCTAAAGAAACCGTTTCATTAAAGGCATATATTGGAAATGAATATGAGTGTCCCAGAGGACATAGGTAAGTATTTATCTGAATCGAAATAAAATATTTGTAAAGTTTTAATTTACTTTATCACATATATAAGTCATAAAATTTATAAGAAAAAAAAATATTTAACGAGTTTCATATTCGGATGTTTAATTTTTAGATTTTTTTGTTCTGCCCCTGATAAAATGGTTAAAGTATCTAGTAATGGTCACGTCCGTGAAAATGCTATTAAATTAGTAACAGCTAACATGCCGTTATATTTTCCATGTCCTTGTCGATCTTCAAAACCTTTACATCTTGCTCAGATTGCTCGAACATACGTTGTTACTCCTGACGCTTCTATCACCATTACACTTAATCCTAGAGTGCAACCTGGAGAACGCGATGTCACTCCTATTTTTAATACTGGTATACGCGAAGGTATCACTCTTCCACCGAACAGCTATTGCGTTCTTCGTTTTCCGTATGTATATATTGATGAAAATGGTCCCATTCTTCCACCCGCACCTACTCAACCGTTATTAACTTGCCGTCTTTTGCGTGGTATGTTTAACTATTCGATTGGTAATTCCTGTGAGGACCTTTCAAACAACTAATAAACGCTTTTTTTAAAAATACACGATGTTTTGTAAACATCTTGTATTTTAAATAAAGACGTCATTTCTTTAATTTATATTTCAACTCTAGTCATCAGTGCATGTGTTTTTACCATACCGCTAGAGGATGAAGACTATAACGTAGATTAAAGCTTAATTTATTTTAATTCATCTTCAATGTACTTTGCAGCATTCTTTGGGCAAGTTTTCTCTCGAAAAAATTTATGCAATCAGTAAAATCCCCGATCCAAAAAAAATTTTAAATTTTTTGAAAGTTATTTTAAGATTAGGGTTTTGTTAAAAATATCAATTTTTAAAAAAATTTGGAGATGAAAATTTGTTAAGAATTATTATTTATGCACCACTGCGGACTAAACGTAATGCCCAGAAAAATAGCTGAAAAACTAGAAGAAAAGAAACTGAAAAAAAAAACAAAAAATTTCTACTCGTTGACGGATGCGTTTCTTGAAGTCTTGCATAAATGTTTATTAACACTAAATTATAACAAAAATTAAGTATTTAGGTAAAATTTAGGTATGCTATCAAAGTGATTTTATACCATTAATACACTTACACAAATATTTTATACCATTAATACACAAATTAAGACACGTCAGTTTGGCTTATTGAGTTTACTCTAAAATTTTACTGCGTGAAATAAAAAATTCAGAAATAACGCTAAAATGTAGGAAAAAAGTATTCAAATATACGCCCGTTTCCATAATTTTTTTAAAAATAATTTTTCAAAAAATTATGATTTTAGATTATCATAACGTCATAATGTAAAAATTGAAAAATGTAAAACATTTTTTATTAAAGCCAAAATATAACGTTTCGAAAGAAAAGGAGGAATTGCTCACTCAATTTATTACATGCTCATAAGAAAGTGTTTTAGAAAAATTTCCTGAAATACTAAAATGTTATTATTTAAAAAATAAATCTTGGATACATAGTTTTTCAGATTAAAACTTTTTAATGTTTTGTTTTAATTTTATAAAAATATAACTTAAAAAAAATTTATAAATGACTTAAAAAATTTTTAGTATTTATTCTATACTTGTATTTGGTTGCATTGACAAGCTTCTTGTTCAAAAAGTTACAAATATTTACTATATAAACTATAGAACCTATAGGAGTGCAATAGGAATCAAAACGGTATGCCGTTGGTTCCTATATAAATCTTATAGAACCTATATATAAATCCTATAGAACCTATGGGATTGCAACAGGATTCCTATAGAACCATTAGGGTACCTATAAGAATTCTATTAGTCTTTTAGCAATCCTATGGAGCTATAATATTGTATTTTCTATTGCAATCCCATAGGTTCTATAGAACTTCGTTTACTTTAGTAATCCTATAGATCCTATCAGATCTATAGGATTACTATAGGGTCCTATTTGACTTTTTGACCAGGGAAGGAATAAATTTAGAAAAATACGAGGCCAGGGCTACAATATCGCCAGTGAAATGAGTGGAAAAAAAGATGGAGTTCAAAAACTATTTGAAAATTTAATAACTACACCTGTGCTGATAACTACCGCACCTGCACCACACATGTATTGCTCTTCTCATAATCTAAATTTGGTTACCAATGATAATATTTCCCATTTTAAAATTAATAAAACTGACAAGCTTCCATTAAAAAGGCTTCTAAAATTAACTTCTGTTAATTTTTTAAGTGAAACACATGGAAACAACATACAAACTTCATTGAAAAAAAAATCTCAAAAAACTTAAGCATGTTCTATAGAGTCTTTGCTCTAATGAGCAAAGACATTTTTAAAATTTAGGTCCTTAAAATTTATATTTTTCTTTTATACATAGTTATTTAACTTACGGTTATATCGTATAGGCAATAGGGTACATTGCGCATGGGCAATAATTGTTAAAATTGTTAAAATATAAATAATTAAACTTAATCTCTTATCATCATTAAACTTCATAAATAAGACAATTAAAGAAATAAGAAAAACTTTGCACTAGAGACACATTTTAAGCTCTATTTTGAATGTATGGTGTGGCAATGTTTAGACTTTCCTTATCTTGTCTTTTTAGCAGTCACAACATTATTACTTTGTGACTTGGTCATCAGCAATACTGTGCTTCACTTTTATTTTATATTACATATGAAAATATTCTTGTGCTGTTTTATTTAGCGATTAAATGAAACTTTTAAAAAACGTGTGCTCATTCATGTAAAAAAAATGAAAGCTTCGGTTGTGGGAAGCCACCTGCAATAGCAAATATTTTTACACTAAGCTTTAGAAAGGTTTATTTCAATTTTGTCTGTTGGTAAACGTTATACCAACTTATAACAAAGGATTGTATCTGTCAACATTGTTTTGGAATTTTTTTCATGATGTTTGATCAAAGGTTCCAGCTATTATATATGTTCAAATGTTTCAATTCTTTTTATGCCATTAACTTTAAATAGAGCCTTTACAATGTAAAATTTGAAATAGTTGGAGCATGTAGTATATGCCTCAAAGGTAATTTATTACAATGCATCATACAAGTAGACCAGAATAATTGCTTACTGGTTAATTATTCCAGAACTTTCTTGAACCTATTAAGATGTTTGTACAATCTCCCTCCGATTTCTAAGGACTCATGCCCTTAAAGTCATCTAATTATAAATAACTAGTATAGTATATTATTCTAAATTTGTATGTCTTATTATATTTTAACACTTTTATTTTAATCTTATAATGCACTTTATCCTACTAATATATTTATTTTTCAAAAAAATTTATTCACGTTTCATAGCATATGGTAATATAAATATATATATATTTCTTTTGTTTGGCCGTACATATAACATTTACAAATTTCGTAATTTAAAGGCGTAATATTTACAAGTCTCATGAGTCAAAAAATATAATAAAGTTTATAATTAAATAGTACGGCCGGACAAGAATATCGTAATAATCTTATCACGAAGCCCTTATACTATGATTGGTATATATTATGATTATATTAAATATAACTATATATTAAGTACAATTATTTTTTTATAACCTTTAAATTAAAATAAACTCATAGTAAAAAATAAATTCAAAATAAGCTCAAGATAAAAATTAAACAAGCATAATGACTAGAATTGTTTAGAAAAAAAATCAAAAAAATCATCCCTGACAAGTGTTTTTTTGTGTGGAATAAACAATTTTTTAATACAATGTTGGAGAAAGGTGTCATTTAGAAAATACACATAAACGAGTTCACTTTGTAGTTGATATATTTAATTTGAAGTCTTTGAAGAATTCAGAGTATTTGTTTAGATTCAGTATCAGATTTTTTAACTTCGTTTTAAAGGAATTTTGATTATCTGGATTACAAATTGACTTATTTTTAGTTACTAGTTTGTTGTATAAATAAGGGCCCTGATATGAAATTAAGAACTGGGAAAGTTTTGTTTTTTTGAAAGGTGTAATAAAGTTTACTGTTTCTCTTGTGCTATATTTATTAGCGTTATTTATAAAAAAGTTATTTAAAAAATGGTTTGTTACTTGACCTAATTTAACTTTTAGCATAAACAATATATTTTGGTAAATCTTAATTTGATAAATATTAAGCACATTCATTTCTTTAAATAAGGGTTCAGCGTTTGTAAATTTGTCTTTATGGTAGATTAGTCTTATAGCATGTTTCTGACGTCAAATGTATTTAAAAAAAGTCTAAAAAGTTTCAAATTTAAATAATTTAAAAATTTTAACCCCTTTGCAATTATGGATAAATGATCAATTTTACTTTTCCAAAAACTGCAATCCCGAATAGCTAAAAATTATTATTATTTTTTATTTTTCTTCCTAAAGTCGTTATTTACATATAGTAAATAATCATAAAAACTATCCGACAAATAAAAAATCAAAAATTTTACAGCAAGCAAAAACATGCTGTTAGAATTGTATTTGGAGCTGGTAAAGCGGTTCCTTGCGAACCTCATTTACTTAGACTTGATGCCTTAAATATTCTCAAGCTCAACATCCATCTCGTTTAACAGTTTATGTTTAAAACAAAATGTGGACTGTCTTCAAAAAATTTTAAAACTTATTTTGAAGAAATACACTATAAGTATTCTACAAGATTTTCCATAAATGACTTTGTTGTGCCAAAATCTTATTCAAAAGTGAGTTCTTATTCAATTCAGAATCGCGGGCCATTTTTGTGGAAAGGTTTTCCAAACATTGTTGCCAAGAAGAATATTTCACTTAATCAGTTTAAAATTAAATCAAAGCGGTGTTGTTATTATTTATTGCACACCGATTTTGATTTATCTTGTTTTAAGTGTTTTTTTTTAAATAGATCAATAAAATAAAATCTTCGAAAACACTACATTAATTTTAAAACAATGTATTTAATTTATATTAATCTTAAATTTAATTACATTGTAAGTTCAAAAACTAAATTAAATAAATACTGACGTCAATCAGAGGCGTAGAAAGAATTTTTTGGTGTTCGAGATAGGTAACTTCCAGACATGGAGCAAACTCCAAACATTTATATGTTTATACTTATGTCAAATAATGAGGGTTTGCAAAAAATTACGATGGTTGGAGGCTGGGAACAAAAAAGCCCCAAAATTTTCGCCCCCCTGCCCCAAACGTGAGAGCAACAAGTTGATGAAGTATTTTTTGTACTATTCTTAACTAGACTTATATTCATCGACAAATTTTAGATTTCATTTTAAAATATTTTAGCGTTCAAAAATTATGACCATATAAAGTTTAAACCCCCCTCAATTTGAGGGGGTTGGAAATTTTATATGGTAATAATTTTTAAACACTATTAGATAATACTATGAAACTTAAAATTTATCGATGAATATAAGTCTAGTTAAGAATAGTACAAAAAAATACTTCATCAACTTGTTGCTCTCACGTTTGGGGCAGGGGGGCGAAAATTTTGGGGCTTTTTTGTTCCCAGCCTCCAATCATCGCAATTTTTTGCAAACCCACATTATTTGACATAAGTATAAACATATAAATGTTTGAAGTTTGCTCCATGTCTGGAAGTTACCTATCTCGAACACTAAAAAATTCTTTCTACGCCTCTGACGTTAATCATTATCGTTAATCGCTTTTTTTAAACTTTTTTTTTTATAATAAACTTTTTAGTTCTTTCTTTTTCTTTCTTTGTTTTTGTTTTGTTTGTTTATTTGATCTAATTTATTTATGATATTAACTATTAATCAAGATAGTCTTATTTTAATGTTAATACTTTTGTAAACATTTATCTTATTTCTTAGTTTAAACTTTATACTCTTGGAGAAATTTTGTAAAAAAAAATTGTAACACGGTGCACGGCGATAAAACAAAAATAACTTCTTCTTCTTCTTGCTCCGGCCGTCAGATCAGGTTATCCTGCTACTGGTAACATGTAACCCAGTACAATCTGCTTCATGTCCTGCTGCCTTGTAGGATACGCCTTTATAGGCGAAGGCTAGGAGATGCAAACTCCACCTTAAAACACCCCCAGCCTTGGGGCTCTTGGTTGAGTAAAGGCTAGAGATGGTGTCTCGATAAAAATACTCATCTTGGGCAGATGTTAAATGCACCCGGCTACTGTCTTGTAGAAGGCTTTCTAGGCAAAGACTTAAACAGATTCTATCTGTTGACCAGCTTCGCACCCCTTCTTCATCTATTAGGCTGGCGCAGATGTATTTTTAGTACATTGTTTTCTGTTTAGGATGTTAAATGCTGAATCTTCTTGACTCAATGCATGGGTTTTGCTTGTGTCTCTGTTTTTATGACTGGGCAACTCATTCTATTATCTCCTAATGAGGGTACAGCTCTTAAACTCAGTTTTATGGTTCTGAGGCCGGCTGGTAGTCAGGTTTCCCGAACTCTGTGGTAGCTCTCAGAGAGGCTGATTACATCAACAGCTGAAAAATATCAAAGTATTAACAGTGCCATGTTGCGAATGGGTGGTGTCCCTGTTTGTACTTTTGGTGTGCATTGCAGAGGCCACATTTGGAGCCCTTTGTTACGGCTTAGGGTTTATTAGTAGTAATGAGGCAATTGCTTGGGCTATTAAACGGTGTTCTGAGTACTATCTATGCTTTGAGTCAAGTTCTTCAATCTAATTTAAAAATGAATAAATTACCAAAAACTATAAAATACAAAAAACCATCATCATCACCAAGTTCTCTAAACCTATCATTCACTAATATTCGTGGTCTTCGAAGTAACTTTTCTTCTGTTGAGTTTTATCTCTTACAAAGTTCACCAGACCTACTTGCTCTTTGTGAGACTAATTTGAGTTCGGCTGTCCCATCTTGTGATCTTAGTGTTGATGGTTATCTTCCTCTAATTCGTAAAGACTCCAATAGTCACATGATTGGCCTGGGCATTTACATTCGTAAGAATTCACCTGTTTGTCGTAAAACTAGGTTTGAATCCACAGACTATTCTTTTATGTGCTTTCATTTAGCACTACTTCACTCTATCGCCTTTCTCTTTGTTCTATATCGCTCTCCTTCATCTCAAGACTGCATTCTTTTTGATGTTATTTCTGATCATATCTGACCAAGCCCTCTCTCTTTATCCATCAGCTAATATAGTTGTTGTCGGTGACTTTAATGTTCACCACTCTGAATGGCTTGGCTCTAGTGTCAGTGACTCTGCAGGCATTAAAGCCCACAACTTTTGCCTTTCTCAATCCCTAACTCAAATAGTCAACTTTCCAACTCGCTTTCCTGACAATTCGAATCATCTACCTTCTCTACTCGACTTATGTCTTGTTTCTGATCCTAGTCAGTGCTCAGTTTTTCCACATTCACCTTTAGGTTCTTCTGATCACAGTTTGATCTCTCTAAAACTAATATCTCATTTTTCTTCATCACCTGAATCCCCCTATTATCGAACCTCTTACAACTACATTAAAGCTGACTGGGATTCTTTCCGTGATTTTCTTCGTGATGGCCCTTGGGTAGAAATCTTTCGTCTTCCTGTCGACAAATGTGCTTTTTACATAACTTCGTGGATTCAGGCTGGCATGGAATCTTTTATTCCCTCTCAACAATTCCAGGCCAAGCCTCACTCTCCTCCATGGTTCCTCACACTGTGCTGCTGCGATTGCCAATCGAAACCATTACTTCCATATTTATCAGCAAAACAATTCTCCAGAAAACAGACGTTTGTTTAGTACTGCTAGAAACAATTGTAAAAAGGTTTTGTCTAACGCCAAAACCCGCTATTCTCAGGTCATGAAATCTCGTATCTCATCTTAAAAATTAGGCTCTCGTGACTTCTGGAGAATCTTTAATAATATCAATAATAAGGGCAAATCTATAATTCCACCTCTCTTGTATGGTTCAGACTTTGTCACCTCATCTAAAAACAAAGCTGAATTGTTTGCTAAAAACTTTTCATCAATATCATCTCTTGATTCCACTAGTTGCGTTCTACCTGATATTGCCAACAAACAGGTTGATCCATTACTTGACATTCATATCATTCCAGCATCTGTATCTAAAGTGATTTCCTGCCAAGATTCTTCTACAGCTTGTGGCCCGGACAACATACCTGTTATTGTCTTGCAGAAGTGTTCTCCGGAGCTGTCATCTATACTCTCAAAACTACTCAACAAGTGCTTATCAGAGTCTTGTTATCCAGCCTGCTGGAAAGCAGCATCCGTTATCCCATTCTTCAAAAATTCTGGAGAGCGATCTGATTCGTCTAACTACCGTCCCATAAGTCTTCTTCCTATCATAAGCAAGGTTTTTGAATCTTTAATTAACAAACACTTAATTTCTCATCTTGAATCTAATAACTTACTTTCTGACCATCAATATGGATTTCGATCTTCTCGTTCTACAGCTGATTTGCTAACAGTAATAACTGACAGGTTTTATCGTGCACTAGATGAAAGTGGAGAGGTTAAGGCCATCGCTCTTGGCATTTCAAAAGCTTTTGATAAAGTGCTGGTCTTCTCCATAAACTTTCTTCTTATGGTGTATCCGGCAACATCTTTAAGATCATTGAATCTTTCCTTTCCAATCGTAGCATAAAAGTTGCCCTCGATGGACAACACTCATCTTCTTATTCTATAACTTCAGGGATTCCTCAAGGTTCTATCCTTGGCCCTATACTCTTTTTAATTTACATTAATGATCTTCCAGATATTCTCACATCTAAGGTGGCATTGTTTGCTGATAATACTACCATTTATTCTTGTCGTGATAAGAAACCAACACCCTCTGATTGCTTGGAGGGGGCATTTGAGCTTGAAAAGGATCTCACTTCTGCTACAGTATGGGGCTCACAGTGGCTGGTGAACTTTAATTCAGATAAAACCCAATTTTTTTCAGCCAATCGTTATCGCAATAATTTACATCTTCCTATATTTATGAACGGCGATATACTCGATGAGTCACCTACACTTCATCTTCTAGGATTAACTCTTACTTCCAATCTTTCTTGGAAACCATACATCAAATTAGTTGCAAAATTAGCATCTGCAAAGGTTGCATCTCTTTATCGAGCTCGTCACTTTCTTACTTCGGATTCTATTCTCTATCTCTATAAATCTTGAATCCGGCCTTATATGGAATACTGTTGCCATATCTGGGACGGATCTTCTAATGATGCCTTTTCTCTTTTAGACAAGGTGCAAAAACGCATTGTAAACATAGTTGGACCTGCTCTTGCAGCCAACCTCCAACCATTATCACATCGTCGTAATGTTGCTTCTCTTTCTCTTTTCTACAAATACTATAATGGGTACTGCTCTAAAGAGCTAGCGTCTCTTGTGCCATCTACTAAAATTCATTCTCGTGTTACTCGTTATTCAATTAAGTGTCATCCTTTTTCTGTGACTGTTCCTAAGTGCTCCAAAAACGCTTATTTGTCTAGTTTTTTTCCTCGAACATCAGTTAATTGGAATTCGCTTCCTTCATCTTGCTTTCCTGATTCATATAATTTGCAATCATTTAAGTCGTCCGTCAATCGTTATCTTGCTATACAATCTTCATCTTTTCTCTTTCAGTAACTTCCAACTTTAATAAGTGGCTGCTTGCAGCCTTTTTGGAAGCGAAGATGTTTGAAAAAATATATATATATTTTTTGTAAATTTATGTAGGTTGTAATATTTCTTCAACGGCAAAATACAATGTTAAAAAAAAAAAAAAAAAAATTTTACTCTTAATAGCCCTTACAGAACTTCAATTTAACTGTAATTCATGAGAGAGCATAATTTTTATTTCAAAAGCATTAGCAGGAAACTGGAACACCACTAACACTTTGGTAAACATCCGGAAAAGAAATGTCAGACTATTTCATGATGACTTACAACAAGATTATAGGATTCATGATGGCGAACTTTTATTTAAACTAAATGTTTTGTATCATATTATTGACACTGCAATATATCAACTGGAGTCACGATTCCAGCAACAAACAGGTTACTGATTTGTTTAAATTTTTGCATCCCTATCTCAGGAGTTTGTCGCATACTGAAATGGAACTTATTACAACTGAATTTGTATAATCATACCTTGATGATGTGAATGATGATCTTGTATAAGAAATTAACTCATATCAGCAAGAATTTCATGAGGACATATGCAAAATGGAAACTGTCTGATATTTTGCATTATCTAATCAAGATAAAACTTATTGCTTCAATGCCATTGACTTTACTAGCAATAGAAAATAAGTAAGCTACACTTTTGGATAAAAAGATTTTGCAAATAAAAAATCACGTGTAAATAAATTTGCTGAATGAAAAGTTACTTTAGAGATGGTTTTCATAATGGTCGTGGTAATAAACACTTCCAGGTGGCTTATGGCTATGTTGTTGTTATATTTTGAAGTAAAAATTTAAAACAGAATTTTGCGTGATTTTATGAGATTTTTATGAAATTAAAAAAAAAAGTTTAGGGCCCCATAAATTTTTTTGTCCAGGGGCCCCGAGTCTGTTGTTACGCCACTGGGACTATGTGACTTAAAAATCGATGGTCACGATTTAAAGATCGTATTTCTTAAACAAAAAACAATGCTGTATCGTAGATTTAAAAAATATTCTTCCATATACATAATTTCATATAGTTAAATAAAAAAATGAACCAAAATATAATAAAAACGAAATTCTTTATTTTTCACCAAATCTTATGAAATGTTTCATGATGAAATTGTTCAGTAAGTTTTAAAATCTTTAAATAACAATAAAAAATATATAAATAACATGCACTCTCGCACACACGCAAAAAAAAAAAGAAAAAAAAGAAGAAAAGCATGTTACTTAAAAAAAAAAAAGGAAATCAAAAAAATATTCTATAAAACTTTTAAGATATTTAAAAAAAATTTTAAATCTAAAATTGAATCAATGTTTAGACCTAAAAATGTTATATATATTTACAAGGAAAAAAGTTTACAAGAACAAACGTAAATTTTCTTGACAAAAAAAAATATATATATATTCTTCGTTTAAAACTGACAGACATTAAATATAATGCTTATTTAAAAACTGACAAAAGTATATACACATGATGAAAACACATTGATACGCAAAAAGGTATAAACCGTATGATGGAACAAGAAAAAATTAATGATCACAAAACTTTTTAAAAATTTGTTATCATCACTGTGAACTTCGTTTTGTTATCTTGTAAACTTCGTTATTCTTGTTTATGGCGAGAAAAAATTATAAAAATTAAATGCTATAATAACGTAAATCCAATAAATATTTTAAACGATATATAATTTTTAAAAAAATTTGTAATTACCACTTCTTTTATGAAATTTAATCACGAATTAAAAATAAATTCGTCGGTAATCGCATTTAACAACTCGATTAAACATAGACATGAAAAAATAAATTAGTAATAAAAGAAAAATGCAGAGAATTAAATGAAGAAAAAATTTAAAAAATTTAATTATTCATGTTTTACACAAAATTTGGATTGACGTATGAAAACCCGCTAAACTCATCTTGTGCAACACTCATAACAGTCTCTTTATCTACAGGTGTAAAACTTGGGTTCTCTCGCGTGAAGTCTGTGTCAAAATTAGCTACATCAGTGGGAGATTTCTAGTAATGAAAATAAGAGTGTATATAATAAAAAATAAGAATGTAAATAATAAAAATCCTCTGTTGGATTAATTAGGATTAAAATCTAATAAAAAATATTTACAATTTGAGGTTGAAAAGGTGGATGAATTTGTCTATTCTCTAGTTTCCTCCAATCAATACTTGCAAAGAACGGGTGCTTATTTATAGCTACTTCTCCAATATCTGGGACACACCCCAAACGCTTTTCGTAGTTTTTAGTTAACAACTATAAAAAACATTATAGAATGAAATTATTTAAATAATAATTGAAAAACATGAAATTATTTAATCAATATAAAAAATCAAATTAAATTACTCCTTTAAGAATGGATGACGCTTCTCGTGAAAGCCACACTGGATATAAAACTTCACTTGATTGAATGCGTTCGAATAATTCATCTTCATTATCAGCTTCAAATGGAGGCTACTCAAAAAATATAACTACATTTCATAAAAAAGTATATATATTTATGTATGTAAGTGTGTATGTGTATGTGTATATATTTAAGTGCGTGTGTGTATATATTTGTGCGTATATATATATTAGGCTGACAATTTTTTTTCAACTTTTTAACTTTTTTTTTGAATTTGAAATACCACTTTGTGAAAAGCTGTTCTATCTTATCTTAGAAGTTCACCAAAAAAAATTCAGCTCAAAAGTCTAAGAGGAAGTGATTTATGTAGAATTTGGGTTTTATGCGAATAACTCATTTTTAACAGTTTTTTGTGGTATAATTTAAAAAAATGGCATGTAAGATTAAAACAACTATATAAAAACATTTTTCTAATATTTTAATATATATTTATTAAAGATAGCTTAATTCTTTCTGAGAAATATTTGTAGATATTAATTTGCGATATTGTCTGACTACTAATAGGATATTTTGTCGTTGTTCATCATTTTGAGATGAGCCAACAAATTGCTGAATTATTCCGATATTTCTTTCCGCACAATCATTTGTGACACTTAAGTTTTTAATAAAAAAAACAAAGTTGTTGTAAGATTCAAGATCTTCTAAGTTGCCTTTAGTATGAATGGTATATAACCAATTCTTAATCTCACTAACTAAATCCAGTTTGATAAAAATAAACCAGCTTTCCTCTGTAATCAAGTCTTTTAATTGAGTGTTACCATTAAGAACAACAACTGTTGGCTTTTCTAAATACATAAGTTCTATTTCAGGTACATTATATGAAAGTAAAGTTTCTAAAATGGCTGATTTAGTTAGAAGATCAAGACGGGAATCAGCTAAAACCATAATAACTGCCTTAGGAGGCAAGTACCAAGAATGAGCTTGCATACTCTTCAACAGTGCGTTACCTGCCTTTAAGTTCCATTCTTTCTTTATAATTTGTGCATTATTAAAAGCTCTAAAGTCATTTAAAACAGAATGCTCAGCAAGACTAGACTTCAAAAACATGGGCGCATGGAAAATTGCGATTATGAAAAAACATCTTTGAAACACTTTCTTTTTGTTGTTCATGCAGATAATTAATTACTGGTGATGAAATTTCAAGTACCAAGTGGTATATGGAATCTGCCATAAAATGAGCTGCATGACAGGCACGGGGCTGATAAATTTTAAAATCTTTTAACTTATCAGAGTTGATGTTAAAATAAAAACCAAGATATTCTACAAGATGCTTGTAATCATCACTTGGGAAAGTTGTGTTATTCAGAGAAAACTTTATACAACTCTTTGCTTCAAAATATAAATTGTATATGCCTGAACCAAAAGTGAGTGAATTCTCAGAAAACCTTTTAAATTTATATTTAGCATCAGGAGCAGAAATTAATGGCAAAAATTCTTCCCATCTCTTCCTAAAGTTGGAATAAAGTGTAATATTGCTTTGTGCACATGAGTAATGTGCAGTTCGTAAATACGATGTCAACACATTAACCAAAGCAGTGGTTTCTTTAAAATTCTTGTTAAAATCATAACTGCTCCTTCCAATCTGCCTGTATTTGTAGCAGTAGTATCAGTACAAACTGCAAAAACCTGGTCGGGTACTTCAAAATACTCCAGTAGATTTTGTATAACTAAAACCTGATCAAGTGCTTTTCCAATCTTACTTTGTACAACTCCAAGAAGAAGATCAACTTTATGCCTAGATTCTGGGCTTGTAACAGAAACAGCAATTCAATCGCGGTTAATTTTCTGCTTCAGTTTTTCTTCAATACGGCTAACTACTTTACCATCAAAATGTAGAACAAGTTTTTTACCTCTTAATTCATCTCTATAAATTTCTCGTATTTCAATACCTTTGTGTGTTACAGTTTCATAGCGTTTCTGCCTCACAGTCTCTCTATTTAATTTAAAATCTTTCTTTTCTACACCTAAGTAGTTCATTACACAAGCAATAAACATAGTTTGATCTCTGTAACTTATCTCTTTTCTTACACTTAAAGGTGTTGTTGCTGCTATAAGACCATCTCTGGTAATAATATTATGATCAATAATGGTAGTTACATGTGCTTGTTTTTCTTTATTCATTTTAGATATTTGGATTTCATTGGAGTTGTCTTCTTTCTGCTTCGAACTCGTATCTTTAGAATCTAGATAAAATATAAACTATAAAGGAGTTTTTTTACAAAGGTTTGATAAGGACATAAACAATTTAATAAAGCAAATAAATACCTGATTCTAAACATATCCTTTCTTTATTGCAATTTGGTTCCACTTCCAGACCATAGTTAGCTAAAAGACACTTATTGACTTCAAGGCATACAGTAATATCTTCTTCAATTTCCATTATGGGTTTAAAGGAGCCATCTGTCAACATTTTCTTCCTGTATTTTTCATACCTAACATATCTCTCCATTCTTCTTTCAACTCTTGCTTCTAATTCCTTATCTCTAATGTGACTAATGAACTGAACTCTTTCATTCCTCTGATCTTCAATGAATGAAAGATCTTCTATTATACTTTCTTTGTTTCTAGGCATATCGATACTCTGACGGATTAGTTCTTCTATGTTTGCTTTTCCAATATCAAAAAGATCTTCCATTATACCCTAAAAAAAATTACTTATAGCTATATATTAACATACTCTACACATTAAATCTTAGTATAAAATATTATTATACAGATCTACATATATTTCAAAAAAATGTTATATGTCTTTACTTGAAACTCTGTAATTTTTTGTTCTCTGATATCTATCTTCCAAGTTAGTTTTTCTTGTTTTACCACAAGCTGTCACTTTTTGTGAAGTTTTACAAATTTTTCAAGAATTTTTGATTCAGAAATGAAATAGTTGCCAAATCCGCAGAGTTTCCAGAGGTTTACTATTTTTCGGAGGAGACAAAAGTTTTTATTTTCTTGCTGACATGTATGGCTTTGTTTGCATACTATATCAAAACTTTTGCCAGTTGCACATGCAAAGTTTGTTTTTAAGCTTTTAAATCGATTTGACCTAGAACTAATAAGATATTAGTAATGTCTTAAAACTGTTCCATTGGTAGGGAGCTGATAAGGTGGTAATTCAGAAATAGGTGATTTAAGTAGATACAATGGTCTTCTGACATTTGTATTTAAGATATATAAAGAATTGTTTTTTGTTTTTTTTTGCTTTTCCCATCCTCATCTGTAAATGCAATAATTAATTAGTTTTCTAAAATCATAAATGTGCAGGAAATATTCATTTTACTAGTTCATAACAAAGAATAATTATTAGAATATAAAAATATAAAGAATAATTTAATGTTAACAAAAAGTAAAAAAAAAATAGAAAAAATGACAAATATCATAAAAATCAATTTTCACATAAAGCACTTAAAGTGGTCAAAAACAATTTTCCCTGACCTTTTTAAATTCATAATGAGACGGAGAACAGCTTTAAACGTAGTGGTAATTTTTGAAAAAAAAATTGTCACTCTATTATATATATATATATGTGTGTGTGTGTGTGTGTGTATATATATATATATATATATATATATATATATATATATATATATATATATATATATATATAAAATATATATATATATATTTTAGATATATATATATATATATATATAATAGATAAAATCATATATTTATAAAATTTATATATATATATATATATTTTATATATATATATACATATACAAGTATATATATTTGTGTTATATATATAAGTATATGTACTTGTGCTTGCATATATCTTCACGATATATGCAAGCACAAGTAATTTATTTTAGTTTACTTTAATTCATCGAGTACTCGATGAATTAAAGTAAACTAAAATAAATTAAGTTATAACTGTATTTATATATTTTTTATAAATTTTTTACTGATGATTGCATTTAGCATGAAACTTATAGCTGTAAAAAATATGGAGCTGTATTTATAAACTTTTTTATAAATTTTTTACGGATGATTGCATTTAGCATGAAACTCATAGTTATAAAAAATATGTAGTTTTATTTATAAAATTTCTATATATACATATATATATATAAACATATATATTTATATACATATTTATATATATATATTTATATATATATATATATATATACATATATATATACACACATATATGTGTGTGTATATATATATATGTGTGTGTGTGTATATATATATACATATATATATATATATGGAAGCAAATCCCCCCTTCCTCCCTCCCGAACTGGTACTGTTTTTGTCCACACAAAAAAACATTCAAAATGTTTTTGTTTTTTATAATAAAAAAAAATTTTTAACGAAATTAAAATAAAACCTGGCCAGCCATCATTTCATACATCACTACACCTAAGGCCCACCAATCAACAGATGCACCATAAGGTAGATCACATACAATCTTTAAAAAACAACAACAGATGCATCAAACATAATGTTAACATAAAAAATTCAAAACAGTTTATACAGTTTACTATTTACTTATTTTATTCAGTTTCATGTGTACTTAAAAAAACAAAAAAACTAAAAAATCTAAAAGAAATATAAAATTTATCTACAAAAAAAAACATTCTTTTTTTACTCTGTTTTATAGTTACTTATGTATATTTTATTTGTTTGTAGATTTATTTATTGTATATTTATTTATTTGTATATATTTATGTATGCTTACTTTGTTTATGTGTACTCGTTTTCATACTGTTTTACTTAAAAATAGTATACATTAAAATTAAACTTCTAAAACTAACTCATTAAAACATTCAGTTAGCATGTTTACACTGTAAAGTTAAAAATCAAAAATTTTAACTTTACAATGCAAGCATGCCAACTAAATATAAAATAATTTCAAAATAAAATATTACAGTGTAAACATGCCAACTGATTATAAAATAATTTCAAAATAAAATTTTATTTTTAATCATTAACTTTTATACCTCTGGTGCAATGTAGTCAGGCGTTCCACAAAAGGTTGAGGTTGTATCAGATGGAGCCAAATTATCTTTGCACATGCCAAAATCTGCTAACTTAACGTGTCCATCACTGTCCAATAATATATTATCGAGTTTAAGATCTCTATAAATAAAATGTTTAAAAATTTAGACAAAAAAAAAATTCTTAATTTACTTCTTAAAGACATTACTAAGTAAAAACAAATTTTTGCTTCATTTGAATGGAAAAATAAGTTACATATAAATTATTTTAGCACACTGAAATATAACTCTGCTTATATACAAATAGCATAATAATATACAAATGCATAATAACAAATCACCTCATTAGACAAGAAATAAAAAAATTTAACATTATGCAAAATAAAAATTTTATATCGGTAAATTAAAAAAAAGACAATGCTACTTAAAGGGATCCCAAACCTCCGAAACATGCTGTGTTCATATTAAAGAGAATGATTTTAAAAAAATGTTTAAGCTAAATTTTTTTTGAATAAAACAAAAGAATAAATGCACACCAAGAAAAACCAACTTTTTTATTTTAGTTGAAGCTTGCCTTCTTTGTTTTGTTATAGGCCAAAAAGTCAGCATGATGTACACCGCAATCTACAGACTTGATAATTTATTCAAGTGCGTTTTATTCTTAAGAGTTTAAGTACATATAGTCATTGATTTTTTTGTTTGTTTACATAACCCATCTTTTACACAAACAAAAAAAATCAACGATACTATGTACTGAAACCCTTAGTAATAAAACAAGATTGAATAAATTATCAAGTCTGTAGATTGCAGCGTATATTATACTGACTTTTTGGCCTACAACAAAACAGAGAAGGCAAGCTTCAACTAAAATAAAAAAGTTAGTTTGTCAAGGTGTGCATTTTTTCTTTGGTTTTAATCAAAAAAATTTAGCCCAAACATTTTTTTAATATCATTCTCTTTAATATGAACACAACATGTCTCGGAGGTTTGGGATCCCTTAAATGCTGGGATTATATTTTTATCTATGGCTAATTAAAATTTTTTAACTTATTTTGCCCACTTTGTTCTTAACTTCAGAAAATGATTTGAATCTATCTAGCTTTTCAGTTACATAAACATTGTAGATAATTAAGTAAAGACTGTTTACTTCATATCTTAGTACACTTTATAACTGATTATAAGCATTGATTTTCTTGCATAACAGAAAAGCCTAATGCATGTAAATATAACTCAACTTAGCACTTACATATTCATGTTGTTAAAAGTTTAATTTGCGTATTTTAAAGCACCACTTTGTGATTAAATTTAATTTCAAACCACGTTAAAAATTACCAAAACAATAAACTATAACAAAAATTATCAATGAAATCAATTTGGCATTTGAAAAAGATTTTCTTATCATTTCTTAAAACAATCTTATACACATCTTTTGTTTGTTTTATCAAAATTTATTTATTTTTATTTTTATGTGAGGCAATTGTTTAAGGGCGAATTTCTTGACTGTGATTTACCTTATATCAACAATTGATAGATTTTATCAGTTACCAAGATATTGGTAAACATAATTTATGTTCATAAATAAATGTCATTAAAATTTGATGTTATATTGAATAAAATTGAATGTTAAACAAAATATCCTAATTTTTAACTATTTACATCACAAAAATTGTTGCATTTTAAAATTATGACAACAAATAAAAAGAATGATTGAGGCATTTAATTCATAAAGATTTCCTGCAAGCATAAAGTTACTTACTAGTAGTAAGTAATATTATTCAAACAGTTCCTCATTTGTTTATTATTCAAACAGCATCTCTTTGTCATGCATGCCATTTTCTCTCTCCTGAATCCATTCTTTACCTTAATAAATCTCTTATTTGTCCCTGTATAGAATACTGTTGTCATATTTGGACTGGTTCTTCTAAAGATGCTCTTTCTCTTCTGCGCAAGATCTAAAAATGCATTGTAAACGTAGTTGGACCCAGTTTATCTGTTAAGCTTGAGCCTTTTTTTATTGTTGTAAAGTTGCATCTCTTTCTCTTTTCTACAAATACTATTATGGTCGCTGCTCAAAGGAGCTTTCATCTCTAGTTCCATCAACTAAGACTCATTCTCGCTTGACTTGTCATTTATCAAAGTCTCATTCTTATATTGTATCTGTCCCTGCATGCTCCAAAAACTATTATTTGCCTAGCTTTTTTCCTCGCACTTCATCTCTTTGGAACTCTCTCCGATCTTTATGTTTTCCTGACTCATACAACCTTCAACTCTTCAAATCATCTGTTAATTGTTTCCTTGCTCTTTAACTCTATTCTTTTTTTCTAGTAACTCCCAACTTAATAGTGGTTGCTTGCAGCCTTGTGGGAGTGAATCAAAATAAAAAATAAAAATAAAAAATAAAAAACATAAAAGAATCAAATTGCACAGAAAAATTAAAATGCTAAATATAATGGTTTTTTTTTATAGCTGTTCCCTTCCACTTGTTGTCATTTCATTTATTTACATATAATTTCAAATAAATATATAGTTTTAAATCGTGGTTTAATAAAAAAAAAAAGCACTAAATACTTTTAAACAACTTGACTTTAATAAAACCTACTTCTCATAAACTAGTTTTTCTAATTTCTATCTTCTATAATCTCTGTCTTCTGTAATCTCTGTCTTCTGTAATCTGTCTTCTGTAATCTCTGTCTTCTGTAATCTCTGTCTTCTGTAATCTCTGTCTTCTGTAATCTCTATCTTCTATAATCTCTATCTTCTATAATCTCTGTCTTCTATAATCTCTATCTTCTAATAAATTAAATCTAATTTCTAATAAATTTCTTCTTTCTATGGATCAATCAAAAAATAAATGATGATAAAAAAATTTGTGTTAAAAAGCAACTAAACTAAAAAAATCATTTAAAAATAAGTTTTTTATATATTTAAAGAAAGTTTAATAACTAATCTATTTAATTGTTAAAAAAAAATAAAAAAACATTTTATCACTCATTTTATATCCGGCATTTTTTATATAAACAGTATAATCATAAGCGCATTCATAACGGGATAAAAAAACTTATATATAACTTGTATATTTGATATGAAACATAAAAAAAAAATATTGTTAAATCTAAAATGCACATAAATAGTAACTTCAAATTAAACATGTCAAAAAGTTTTAATTTAAAGCATTTTCCTTTCTTTAACTAGTGGAATTTTTTAATTAAAAAATAATTCATTTAACAATATGGTTTTTTATCAAAACAAAAAAAAAATTCTTTTACAATTGTGGTGAAATTTTTTTTTGCAATAATTAAAACTAAATGTTTTTTAAATAAAAGCTACTTTATATAAATACTAAGTTAAAAGTTTTGGTTTAATGTAAGTGGCATAACTAGTAGCTTAAATTTTGTACGTCAAATGCAATGTAATACTTTATAACAAGGCCTGCATATCCATATTTAAATGTGGGTTTTTATCCATATTTAAATGTGAGTTTTTCTTATCCTAGGTAAATTGTCTCAATTATAGCTAAGGAGCTTCACCTGCCTAAATTGAATATTTATCTTTATAAAAATATATAAAATAAACCTGTAAATGATGCCATTTTTATGAAGAAACTGCAAAGCAAGCGTAATTTCTGCAGCATAAAATCTAAAAAATATTATTTACATTAATACAATAATATAAAAATAAAAAACAATGTCTTTAATAATAAAAAATAGTCTATAAAAAAAAATAAAAAAAATAAAATAACCTTGATCTGTTTTCATCAAACTTTCTAGCTTTTTGTATTTGAAACATAAGATCGCCTCCATTTACATACTCCATAACAAAAAAAAGCCGTTCCTAAACAAAACAATTGTATTTGAAACATAAGATCGCCTCTATTTACATACTCCATAACAAAAAAAATTGTTCCTAAACAAAACAATTGTATTTGAAACATAAGATTGCCTCCATTTACATACTCCATAACAAAAAAAATTGTTCCTAAACAAAACAATTGTATTTGAAACATAAGATCGCCTCCATTTACATACTCCATGACAAGAAAAAGTAATTCCTAAACAAAACAATTGTATTTTAAACATAAGATTGCCTCCATTTACTTACTCCATAACAAAAAAATTATTCCTAAACAAAACAATTGTATTTGAAGCATAAGATCGCCACCATTTACATACTCCGTAAAAAAAAAGTCATTCCTAAACATTTAATAATTTACACCTTCCTAATGTAGTGATAATGTACACCTTAATGTAGTGATAATGTTCACCTTCCTAATGTAGTGATAATCTACACCTTCCTAATGTAGTAATAATGTACACCTTCCTTATTTAGTGATAATATACACCTCTGTCATAACCTTCAGTGATATCCTTCCTAATATCCATTCAGGTATAAAGTAGGACAAAGTTATTATTTATTAACAAAATTCAACTTAACTTAAAAAACTTGATAAAGCTATTACGAATAAACAAAAAATAACTGAAACTGAACTTAATAATAAAAGAAAATAATTTCTTAATAATAGTGAACAATAATCACAATGAGAGATAAATAAAAAGGTTTTTAAAAATAACCGGTGTTTGAAAGCAGGAATGAAGCGAAGTGAGGTAAGGGTGTTGGCCACTGATGGTTAAAACACGTTTTTCTGTTTGTACGCAATCAACATCGTCATCACGTATTATGTTTATCTTTTTTAAGATTTTTATAGCGAACAGTTCAGAAGAACCTTTCCTTTCTGCCAGCATAACCTTATAAATTTGAAGAAAAAAATTAAAAAAAAAATCAAAAATATTATTTATTTACCAATAAAAATATTTATAAAACCCTTTCCAAAATATAAATATTTTTAAAAACCTTTCCAAAGCTTCCTTTACCAATAACTTTTAAGAAAGTAAAAGAGTCAAGTGAATATTTTGTTTCTGAAGGACCTTTGCCACATACGCCAACAGTAAAATCTTGTATTCTTGGTTTAATGTTATTGTGTATGTTACAACTTATTCCATTTTGTGTATGCTGCTAAAGACATTTTTGTGAGTTTATTAAACAGTAACACACAGTAAAAACTTATTTTGTTCTGCTAACATACTTTAAACCTTAAACATTTACAACACTTTTTTCATATATTTTACAAAACATATAGAAAAATTCATAAATATAAATAAAAAAAGTTGTATTAGACTAAAAAGCTTTTTTGCCTTATAATCAAAAATTATTTTGAGGTTTAAAAAAATCTATAATATATAATAATAATGTAAATATATAATATATCCTAATAATATAAAAATATATAAAAAGTTCAGATAATTATTGCAAGTTTGCTGTTATATTTTCATATTTATGAAGGATTGTATTTTTTTATACAGTCTGCTCAAAAGTCTCCATTGCTCAAAATCAAAGAATATAAATAAAATTGAACCAATTCTATCAAAAGTTCAATGAGTTATCTGAAAGTTCTTTTAATAATTTATTGAAGATCTTTTGATAATTTAATGATGAACTTTTGATGAGTTGATGATGAACCTTTTCTTCTTTTTTTTTTTTAATTCTGATTCACTCCCAACAAGGCTGCAAGCAACCACTATTAGATTTAGAACTATTAGATTTAGAATTACTAGAAAAAAAGAATAGAATTTTAAAGTAAGGAAACGGTTGACAGAAGACTTAAAAGTTGAAGATTGTAAAAGTCAGGAAAACATGAAGATAGGAGAGAGTTCCAAAGGGTTGAAGTGCGGGGAAACAAACAAGACAAATAAAAGTTTTTAGAGCATGCAGGGACAGATACAGTAAAAGAGTGAGAATTTGAATGACGAGTCGTGTGAGAATAAGTTTTAACTAATGGAACTAGAGATGATAGCTCCTTTGAGCAGCGACCATGATAGTGTTTGTAGAAAAGAGATGCAACTTTATAACAATGGAAAAGAGGCTCAAGCTTAACAGATAAACCGGGTCCAACTACAATGTGTTTTTAGATCTTGTCTAGAAGAGAAAGAGCATCTTTAGAAGAACCGGCCTAAATATTCCATACAGGGACAAATAAGAGATTTGTATAGGTAGAGAATGGATTCAGGAGAGAGAAAATGGCAAACACAATAAAGAGATGCAATTTTAACAGATGCTAATTTAGCAACCGATCTCATAGATGGTTTCCATGAAAGGTCACTTTCCTAGCCTCTCTCATGCCTCCACCTAATGCACAATAAAATCTTTCAGTCACAGCAGTTAGCAAGTCAGCTGTAGATCGGGAGGATTTAAAACTGTATTGATTGTCTGACTGTAAGTTATTTGACTCAAGATGGGTTGTGAGAAATTTTTTTATTAAAGACTCAAATAACTTGCTAATAACAGAAAGAAGACTGATGGAACAATAATTGGAGAGGTCAGAATGTTTACTAGAGGTTTTAAAAATTGGAACAACAGATGCCATTTTCCAGCAGGCAGGAAAACAAAACTCAATCAAGCACTTATTAAATAGTTTAGAGATAATTGAAGAGAGTTCTAAAGAGTTTGTAAGACTATGACAGGAATGTTGTCTGGACCACAAGCTGTAGAAGAGTTTAACCAAGACTTTGCCAACAGAAGCTGGAGTGATTTGAATGTCTAACAATAGGTTAACCTGTTTAATTAGAATGAAAGGAAGAGAATGGCCATAAGATTCGAGAGTTGAATTAGAAGAAAAGTTCTTGCCTTATCTTTGGGAGAGGTAATAAGTTCAGTCTCATGAATGAGTGATGGAATGTTAAATGTACCTTTGTTAATGACACTGTTGAAGTTTTCCAAAAGTCTCTAGAGCCTAATTTCTGAGATAAGGTACAAGATAAGAGCCTAACTTCTGAGATACTTATGAGATTTAGTGAACTGAGAATAATGGAACTTAGCATCTGACATCACCTTGTTACATCAATTTCTTGCAATAATAATCATGCAATAATCATTTATATGATAGAGAATCATATGATAAAGAACTCCAACAGATTGTTATTATGCTACAGTCTCAAAAAAAACTTTGAAAATTTATAATTCTTTTTAGAGCATTGATTTTGCTTTTACTTCTATGCAATTTTCTGATTGCAACATTTCACTTGATTGCAATATTTCACTTGTTTGCAACATTTCACTTGATTGCAATATTTCACTTGGACAACATCGGATTTTGCAGTTGATACTTTGAAAAGGAAAAATATGACCATCTTGAGTTTGAACCTTGGAAAAATAAAAATAAAACAATAACCAACCTCATGATAATTCTTGCAGAATCTTGCAGAAGAATTATCTTGTTTTCTCTAAAATTAACTGTATCATTTCTGTGTTATCATTTGATTGTGTACATTTGTTAAGTTTCATTTAAGTTTTCCTTTGCAATACAACAAACATTTTTTGATAGCAAGTTTACATTAATCATTTTGTTTTATAATTGAAACAACTTACTAAAATTCATAAACATTTTTATTAAAACTTACACAATTAACTGTTACATTTAGAACTATATTGCTACTTTCGAACTGTTACATTTAGAACAATATAATGCTACTTTGAAACTTCTTCTTTTAACTTCTACTTATTTTTCTTTAACTTACTTGATCATCTGTGTTTTTTTTTTGTGTTTTTTTTAATTTAACAAAAAATAAAATATTTAAAAAATTTAACAAATGCTCATCAAAAGAGTGATTGAATAATACAGTGGAGGACAGACTAAGTCATTTACATACAGTGGAGGACATTTTTTTTAACCCAAGATTTAAATATTTATTTCATATTAGATTACCACCAGTGATCAACAGTAAAATTTTCTTTACAACTTTAAAGCTATAAACAAGTTATAAATCATTTTACATATTTATAATTTCGTTGACATCCATTTTTGAATTAACTACTATTTTTGCATATTTTGAAAGAATTTTTCATTATCTTTAGAATAATATTAGATTAATATGTTTAAAATAAAAGTTACATTTAATCATTTTAAAATATTCCTGTAAGCATCAGTTTTATAAATCAATAAAAACCAAACATTTTAAAAATCCAGATTTACGGTTTTAGATGCAAGTAAGTTAATAGATACAAATATCAAATTAAAACATTAAAAAATTAGATACTTGATTGTTTTAATTTCAGGTTATTTTTTTCTTTTGCTGTTATGCCCCATTGTGCAATTGTTATGCTCCATTGTGCAATGGCAAATAATTCTTATGATTAACAATAATTATGAAATTTACTTTTAATTCAAATTGATTGAAGTTATTATTGATTTAAAGAATTTTTCACTACAGAAGAACCATTACTTTTAAAAATTCAACTTTAATTTTCTGGTTTGTATTTTTATTTTATTTTTATAAATGACAATTAAAAAAAAACTATTTCTATTTTGGGCTTATGTCAAGGAGTTTAAAATAGATATATAAAAAAGAAAAGAAATTCCAAATAGAGATATTTTTAGATTAAAAATTTTAAAAGCTATCTGTAGTGCCATCTTCTAAGGCCTAAGTAAATTTATATAAAAATTTAAAAAACTTCAAAATTTCACTACAGATATTCGAATACAGAAGCACGCAGACTTAAATCCTTACAGAAGCATGAAGACTTAAATTCTTACAAAAGCATGCAGACTTAAATTCTTACAGAAGCATGCAGAGTTAAATAAAGCCAAGTATTATTTTCTAGACTAAAAACTTGCATTGCTAAAATTTTGCTTTTTTTTTTATCAAGAAATATAATTTTATAAAATACTTTAAACCCTGAACGACTTTTTAATAGTCTTTTGATTGATATATAATAGTTTAATGATCACAGATGTTAAAAATAAAAAGAAAGTTATAACTAGAAAATCTTGGACCCCATACAGTAATACAGTGCTTGCTGAAAAAAACTTAACCTTCACCTACACTATCTTGCATTAATAAAAATTTTCTTAATTTCTTCTTTCTGAAAAAAAACTCACTTACCTAAATAAAATAATTTAAAAACATTTGTTATCTTTACAACTTAATGGCAATGATATGTAACTATGGTAACAATAAGTAACTATGGTAATGATATGTAACATGATAATGATAAGTAACTATACATTTGTTATAAATTAAATCAAAATTAACAATTTTGGAAATAAATTAAAAGCTTACAATTATACTTGTAGGCTTTGGTGATTTCATAATATCATTAGCTGTTTTATTGTTTATCTCTTTTAACCTTTCAGCAAGCTCTCGTCTGTCTACACCACAGTCATTTGCAACATTTGCTTGACATCTCCTGTGTACATTAAGCGCACAATCTTAAAAAAAAAACACAAAAAAACAACAACTGGATAAAAATAAGGAGCAAAAACTAAAAAATCAAACTTTATAACATATATACTCTGCGAAAACTATGTATATAAATTTATATAAAAACTTTCACATATGAAAACCATGAAACCATCTGATAATTTACAAACTTTACTACATCGCAAAAAATCACTACTTTAAAGCATCATTATTAAACTTTAACCTTATAAACTTTAACACATTTTTTGATTATTGCAATATTCATTACATTATTAACACTACCACTACCATTTATTGCCAGACAATTACACAAATTATGAAATCTTATCCACAGACATTTGTTGTCTACATATTGAATAAATGTCAACATGTCTACATGTAAAATATTTAACCAACCAAAGCAGCCATAAATGCATGCAAAAGAAATACAATCAATAAATATCCAACCACCATCAACACAACATTTAAAAAAACAAAAAAGTTGTAAGAAATCAACATCCAGAAATCAACATCTTTTGTAAATAATTATAAAATCAACATCCAGTATATCTTTTACAAATAATTATGACTAAGTTGTCATTTGGAAAGTTATAAATAATCACTTAATTAAAATAAAATTTAAACTTGCAATAAATGTGACAATCCATGCTGCACTCTGCATAGCAAGGTCTTGTGAGAATAATATAATCTGTATAAAACTCTAAACTTGCATAACAAACTTACATAATTTAGTTTTTATTACATATTTCCTCCTGTTGTTTTGAAAGTGCATTATACCTCAATTCTAGAAAATGCTAGATAGGATGAAGACCATATCATAGGGTTAAAGTTAATTGTATAATGCTTTTTTATTTACAGAATATAAAAATAACATTTAAATTTTCATCATTTTTTAAAATAAAAATAAACAAAATAGTTTCTGAAGCAAAAAAGGAATGCTAAGAAAAGTTGAACTTGTGTGAAATCTGGTAATCAATAGTGTGACTAATAAACTATATAAAAATTTATACAAACAACTAAGTTGTTGCTAGTATAAGTAATATGGTAGTGGTGTAGTGGTAGAGCGCTCGCTTCATAAGCGAGACATTCTCTGCGCAGCGGCCTTGTTTGTCAAGGTTC
Source organism: Hydra vulgaris (assembly GCF_038396675.1). Taxonomy (NCBI): domain Eukaryota; kingdom Metazoa; phylum Cnidaria; class Hydrozoa; order Anthoathecata; family Hydridae; genus Hydra; species Hydra vulgaris. The sequence goes on along the minus strand of NC_088928.1, from coordinate 62,798,167 downwards.
TTGTTTCAGAGTTATTGAATTGAGAAAAGGTTAACCACAATTAAGTAGCCTCCTTGTCTGTAGTGGCCTTCTCAGCCTTGGGGAGAAGAATTAACATTAAAATAAAAACATAAAACTAAGTAACTAATGAAAAATAAAAAATAAAAACAAATAAATTTAATACTTTTACATTGAACACCTTGTTTTATAATACCATATAACAAGGATCCACAATGCTGACAAAAAGTTGGAAATCTGTATGAATGTGTTTGGAATTTATGTGGGATATTTAAGCCATATCTCTAAAAAAAAATTTAGGGAATTGATTTCCAATTTTAGATTTTTAAATGCTTCATACACAACAAAGTTTAATAAAATGCAACATGAATGAAAACATGTTTAGTATAAGATAAGATGCATATGTTAAACTGTAAAATTTACAGCAACTTAAAGCAATTATTTTCTGATTTCAATATAAAAGTAAAAAAAAAATTATTTTGCTAATCAAAAAGGAAAAATTGATCCCAAAAATACCCCTCAAAATAAGTGAAAAGCTCTTTAAGTACCCCCAAAAAGTTTAATGTTAATTGGCATACTGTACCATGTCGCAAACACTAAAATGTATTTTATTGTGTCTATGAAAAAAGACAGATAACAGCTGGTATATGGCTGGTTGGTACATATGGCTAGATAAATCTTGTAACAATTATTACAATATAAAACATATTAATAAAAGTTTCACAACAGCAATCAAAAAACAAAATTATAGAGAAAACTCAGTCCTTCTCATTTTATTATTGTTTTTTTTTTCCCTAAAAGGTTCTGATTTCATTTAGCTTGAGAGCTATTCATTGAAGATGATTTATGTTTAATTACATAGTCAGAAATGTTTGATTACATAAGTCAGATTGAACTATATGAGTCAAACATAACCTCAAGTAACCATTTCAGCTGTCTTTATAAAAGTATAGCTAAATTTGTAATTTTTTTAAATTTCTGATTGATTAAATAGACTTTTAAAAAATTATCTAACTTACATAAGATGATGAAGATTTTTGAAACTGAAATTTACCTGTTCTGAAGATGCTTCCTCTTTTATTTTGACACCAGGACACTTTGAAATAATCAAATGGTGACATTTCTTATGAGTTACAATACTGCACACTAATAATAAAAAAGTTTTTTTTATAAATACAATTTTTTTTATTAATTTAGTTTATTTGAATCTTATATTATTTCTTTATATATATATATATATATATATATATATATATATATATATATATATATATATATATATATATATATATATATATATATATATATATTTTGGAATCTCAATCTAGTGAAGTTTTTAAACCAATTTTTAAAAATAAATTTTTACTTATTGCTGCAGCTCAGTTTAGTTAAGGCAACACAGAACAGCTCAGTGTAGTTCAGTGTAGTTTGAATGCTTTTATTTGGAACTAGCATGATTTTGTCAGTATAATATGTCCAAACGAGAGCTTTAGATGTTATGTCTTTTTTATATAACTTTCAAAACTTTCAAAACTACCCCTTAACTACCCCAAAACTACCCAATCTTAAGAACACTATTTTTGAGTCTTTAGATCAATTTTGTTCAACAACATTAACCTGATTTTAGTTGAAACCTTTTGAAAAAGTGTGTTCACCTGAACACTTGTTCAAAAGGTTTCAACTAAAGGTTAGCAAGTGGTAAATGGTTACCATGAATCTAAATGGAAGAGTTTTACAAGCGGGGTACCACAAAGTTCAGTTCATGGCCCACTTCTATTTGTCCTCTTTATTATATCCACACTTAGAACTTAGTATCCAAGTGTAGTCACCCTATCTTGAACGTGATAAAAAAGACAAATTCAGCGCAGAGCAATTAAAGTAATTACTGAGCTCAAACATCTTTGTTACAAAGACTGAACATTCTTGAACCATTCTGAAAACCAGAAGGAAACTTATACAACAGTACAAAATAATACATGGTTTCAAAAAAGTTAACTCTTCACTCCACAAATAACCATGCTTGCTAATTTACACTATGCCAACCAGAAGCACAGAGTGTCTTCATTAGCCAACCAGAAGCACTGAGTATCTTCAGCATAGAAGTGCCTGATGCTGCACTCCTTTATTAATTTCAAGACTAAAATAATTTTATTTTTTCAGAAATTTAATTTTGGAAAACATTGCATTTTTGACATTATGTAGTTAAAGAATTTAATTACTAAATATAGAAACTTTTTAGCTTTAACACACTATAGATTCTAAAATCTTGTCTGTTCTAGTACATTTTAATTAAATATAGTTGTCAAAATAAAACATTTCTATCAAAAAATAAGAAATACCGACCAAGTAAGTGCTTATAGTTAAGCACTCTATTATAATTAAAAACTGCCAATAAACAATTATAACAGATCATATTATCATAGATTTGTTTCACCTAAACAATGTATTTACTAAAAATCTTATTCAAATCAGGACAATTTTTATCATTGATTTTTTTAAATTTTGTCATAATTCAGAGACCTGATCGTAGAGTCAAGATAAAAGAATACATACTTTATGGACGACCCCTAACATCTTCAGTTTATGGACAATCTCTAACACCTTCAGTTTTAAAAAAGTTTTTTTCTTTTCTTTATATCTAACAAAACCGATAAAATTGAAACAAAAAAACAAAATCAATAAAACTGAAACAAAAAAACAAAATCCATAAAATTGAAACACAAAAACAAAATCAATAAAATTGAAATAAAAATAAAATCAATAAAATTGAAACAAAAACAAACAAAATCAATAAAAATTGGAATTCTATAATTTTTATATTTTTTGAAAATTTCAAATAAATCTTTTATTTTCTTAAAATTAATAAAATTTAATAAAATCAATTGCTAGATTTGTCTATAAAAAAATTTGGAATAATATCATTGCAAAGTAAAAGTTAATGTTTAATGGCTACCATTATAATTTGTTAACATAAAGACTTCAATTACAACTGTTTAATATAAAGGTTTACAGCTCATCACAAAGCATCACTAACATCAGAGCCACATACTCATATCTTATAAACTCACCTCAAATATATGTATTCTAAAAATAGTTCAAGGAACTTTAAAAAAATATAAAGTATATACAATAATTACTTGTACCTTGACATTGGTATCCTTGTTTTCCAATAACACCCCTAAACATTTAAAAAAAAATATTAACACCTTTTGAAAAATAACATTGCTAAATAAATAACTCTTATTTTTAATAAAGCTGTTTATATAACAAGCATTAAAAAAATCATACCATATAAATTCTTTACAGTGAGAGCAGAATGTAAACTGACGCAAATATGTTGCCATAAACTTGTGTCCGCCTATCTGATGAATGCGCCTACGAACAGCATTTCTACGCCCTCGTCTATTTAAATAAGTACTATCTCTTTGCTTGAACTGATTTGAAGTTGGCCCGGGCTCCCCATCTAAAAAAAGTATTCCAATTAAATCTCTTTAAAATACTGAAACAAGAAACAATGATACATTCTAATTGTTTGCAATTATTTTAAAATCTTCAAAAAAGATTTTATTTTTTATTTGCAAAACTTTAATTTTAAACTTTTTGTAAAATAAATAATTTTATGTGTCATAAATGATGAACTTTTGCTCAAAAGTAATGAAAACAGGTTTTCATTACTTTTGAGCAAAATAGCCACCCACAACAAAAAAAATCGAATATAAGTAGTATTTGCAGGAAGTAGCATTATGACTTAAAAAGTCATAATGCTAGAATTTTTTCTAAACCTTATGAAACTTTCTTGAATTTTCTGGACTGTTCTGGATGTTTTAAAAAGTTCTGAAACTTTCTGAAGTCTTCTACAAGTTTATAGAAATTACAAAGATTTAAACTACAAAGCTGCCTGATTAAGCAACGCTAATAATTATATATGAATCTGTATTTGCCTGATGGCAGTCAAATAATATAGAAGAACAATAGCACTTATTTTGATTATTATTGTCTTTCAGAAATATATTCAGGTATTATCTTATTGGTTATTATTGGAAGCTATGTAGCAGTTTGCATGGTCACCAAAAAGCATTAAACTCAGTGAAATATTTTTGGAATCAGGAACCATAGAGACTAAAAATTTCCAGAACAAACAAAAAAAGGTCTTTAAGATCTTTTTGACATCTGTTTCAAAAGAAAGAGAATCTCCAGCTTGGATTTATTTTGTCTAACAAAGCAATTGCTTTGTTAGACATAATTGCTTAAGAATTGCATATTATGCTTTAATTAAGCTGAATACATTTTTTAGATATATAAAGTAGCTTTTCATACTTGTAGAACTGTAATTTATGTTTGTAATTTATATTTATTTGTACCTAAATACCTAAAAACTACATAATAACTCTCCAATTTAAGAAAATTAGAAGATTAAAAATTAATGATTATAAAATTTTTTGTAATTTCATCCATACGCATATAAGGTAAATTCGAATTTTCGGTTTGTGGACGACCTTTTCCAATAAGAAAATTGAATTAATGTTTTTTTCATTACTTTTGTACAAATATTTATTGATTTACCGACCCAGGAAATGGGGTCACAAAACTTCATAACCCTAAGTTTCATGCCTATAGGGCAATCATCAGTCATTGAATACAAAATCAAAAGTTTTTGATTATTGATGAAGTGCCCGACCCTGTCCCTGGCTAAAAATGAGACTTTTTTCAAACCCGGTCCCAGCAAAACTATAAGATTTAGCAGGGGTTGATAGCCAAGGCTAAAAATATATTTATATATTTTATATAAATAGAGAATTTTAACTATTCAAAAATACGATATCGTATTTTTGAATAGTTAAAATTGTACTTTTCATCTGATCCCAGTTTAACTAATATCCAATTATCCAGATATCCACTCTAATCGGATCGGTTGATAAATTTATTGATTATTTATAAAAACGAATTAAATAACACAAACATTTAGCCACGTGGGTGTAAAAAAACATTTTTATTTGTTTTTGCATTTTAAAGAGTTCATGGTGCATTTTATTTTTTTCCTTATCAGAAAAATATTTAATTTTGCAAAAAATCAACTTCATAAAAATATATGAAATAATATATGAAAGAATAAAAGTATACAAAATATTTAAGCAGTATTTGAAAATCTGCAATTTTGTTTCAATAGAAATATTATAAAATAAATAAAAACAATAAAAACCTAATAAAACCTAACAATAAAAACATTAAAAAAATAAATAAATAACCACTTTAAAGTTTTTCTTTGTTATTAATAAACATTTAATTCTGTTACGATTAAGAACATTTACAAATGAGAGCGCAAAAAGCTTAAATATATAATCATTTTAGGCCAATTTAGTGAGAGGTTTTTAATAGGTTATGTAGCTTTTCTAAAAAATAACGTATTTCTTGTATACATAAGTTGATTTATTACTGATATTTTAGGACATATTTAAACTACAAAATGTTTACTTTTATTCTGATTTAGTAATATAATGTAAACTTTTATACTGAACTGGAATATGTGCAAACTGGCATAAGTGCACCAAAAGATTTTGCAAACATTGGCATAAGGGCGAACTAGCATATTTGCGAAGCAGTTACTAAAACTAGCACAAGTGCGAAATGGTATAAGAGCGAATTGGCATTAGTATGCCAAAAAAATTTGCAAACATTAACATAAGTGCGAATTGGCATAAGTGCGAGGCAGTTACTGAAACTGGTATAAGTGATAATTGGCATAAGTGTGCCAAATAAAATTACAAGCATTGGTATAAGTCTGCCTAAATTATTTGCAAACATTGGCATAAGTGCGAACTGTCAAAAGTCTGAAGCAGTTATAAAAACTGGCATAAGTGTGAACTAACAAAGGCGCGAATTGGCATAATCGCGCTTAATAAAATATCAAATTTTAACATAAGTGCAAATTGGCATTTCACACTTATTCCAATTTGCAGTTATGCTAATTCGCACTTATGCCAATATTTATAATTTTATTCGAGGCACTTATGCCAATTCGCACTTATGCCAGTTTTTGTAACTGATTCGGACTTATGCAAGTTCACACTTATGCCAATTCGCACTTGTGCAAGTTTTTGCAACTGCTTTGCACTTTGCCAGTTCACACTTACGACAGTTTGCACTTATGCCAATGTTTGTAAATTCTTTTGGTGCACTTATGCCAATTGGCACTTACACCAATTCACTCTTATTCAGTTGTCCTACGTTTTGTTACTACAAAAAAAATAACTATAGCCTGCGCTAAAGTCACCCCAGTGGGTTAAAGACAGCCTTTCTTTTGTACCTTCATGTTTCAAAACAAGATAGGATCAAACACAAATTATTTAAAATTAATTTAGTGTATATTTCAGCAAAATATTTTCACTAAAAACTGCTACGAATGTAATAGTAGATACAACTAAAAAAATTTGGATTTTAGGTGCTTGTACCTAAGCGATATTAAAAAAGATGTCATTAAGTTCATAAATAATAATTAAAGTTAAATAAAACATCAAACAGCATACCATATGGTACTGAATTTAACTAGTTTATAACACAAAATCTTTTTTGAGCCATTTTCGACACAGTTTTTTTTACTATTACTTTATATTTTTAAATTTTTGTTACAAATCTATAATTTTTTAAAACACTTTATAAGCAAGGTAGCTGTGACAAAAAATTATAAGCAATTTGTTGTTAAAAATAAAATTATAAAAAATTGAAGTTAAATGAACAATAAGTCAAAAGAATTCAGAAAAAATGAAATTAAAGTAAATTTGTGTTGAGGGAAAAGTGTAAAAATTCCTTATAAAAGTCATTTGTGGTGTTATTTGTATCAAGTTTGAGACTAAATTATTAATCTTATAAGACAATTGCCTTAATCTACAAAGGCTATTGAGATTTATTAATCTACTAAGTATTGATGTAAAATGAAATTTTGAAAACTTTTCTATTGTATCACTTTCTGATAGAAAAACTCTAAAAGCTGTTAAGTGCCATTTTTTGTTCTAATTTACTCCCAACAAGGCTGCAAGCAACCACTATTAAGTTGGGAGTTACAAGAAACAAAGAATAGAATTATAGAGCAAGGAAACAGTTGATAGAAGACTTAAAAAGTTGAAGGTTATATAAATCAGGAAAACATGAAGATGGGAGAGAGTTACAAAGTGTTAAAGTGCAGGGGAAAAAACTAGATTAATAGAAGTTTTTAGAGCATTCAGGAACAGATACAGTAAAAGAATAAAATATTACTGAATGACAAGTCAAGCAAGAATGCAACTTTACAACAATGGGAAAGAAGCTCAAGTTTAGCAGACCTTGCATTTTGGACCTTGTCTAGAAGAGAAAGAGCATCATTAGAAGAACCAGCCCAAATATCACAACAGTATTCCATACAGGGACGAATAAGAGATTTGTAGAGGTAAAGAATTGAATGAGGAGAGAGTAAATGGTGAGCACGATAAAGAGAAGCAATCTTTTACAGAAGTGAAATCAGATTCACTTGTCTCTAAGCGATCAAAAAGAGAAGACAAGATTTTCATTCTCTACAGTCTATAAAATTCTTCAGGATATTTACTTTTATTTATATCTTCACCACACTCATAATAAACTTAAAAAATTGGTTAAGCTATAACTTTTTTAGAAATTTTTGAAAAAAAGGGGTTTAACTTTAAAAAAAAAAAAATGAATATGTTAATAAATCTTATACACAACCTTCAAAAAAAACTTTAAAATTGATGAAATAACTTTGATTGGAAACCAGGTTATCTAGTGAGGGGAAATAATTTTAAAGTTTTTTTTGATTTGATGCATCCAGACCATCTAGTGAATGGATCTAGATCATCTTGATATATGTATATATGTGTATGTGTGTGTGTGCGTGTGTATGTGTATGTGTGTTTGTGTGTGTGTGTGTGTGTGTGTGTGTGTGTGTGTGTGTGTATATATATATACACATATATCTATATATATATGTATATATACACATATATCTGTATGTATATGTATATATATACACATATATCTGTATATATATGTATATATATACATATATATATATACATATATATATATATATATATATATATATATATATATATATATATATATATATATATATATATATCTGTATATATATGTATATATATACATATATATATATATATATATATATATATATATATATATATATATATATATATATATATATATATATATATACATATATACATTTAAAAAAACTAATAACACTGAATGGAACATTTAGTTATTACTATTTATATTCTTATTTACAAATCATATTAAGAATCTTGGTTATTAATGTAAATAAATCATTCAAAATTTTCTTACTTTTTATATTCTTATTTTCGCCTGTTTAGAGCAATGAATAAAGGTGAATTCAAATATTTCTTTAATCATTGCTACTTTATAAAACTTCTGCTTCTCTTTTGTTAAGATTGCAAAATATAATTCTCAAACAATATTTATAAGATGATGATAATAGATATTTATTATTTAATATTTTAGAAACTTTTTTTGCAAAAACTCAAACATCTTGTTCAAATCTGAAATACAATCTAAAATATTTTTTTACCTTTTCCTGACTTAAGTTCAATAAATATATGCAATTTGCCAGCTGGTTCTAGTTGAATCTAGATATCAATTAAACACAATAAAATATAATAAATACATGACAAAGAGGAGGTACTGATTTTAATATTACATCTGTTAGAGAATAATATTTATCTTTATGAAAAGAAATAGGTTATAAGATATATTATTTAATGACTACAAAATTTGATTTATTACTTATATATAAGAAATCTATTTTTAACAATACTTCGTAAAATAACAAAGCAAATAGAATACCCAAAGATCTGATTGTCCTTCATCTATGATATCTTGAATCAGAACAGAACTATTTGCAACAAATGAATCTGAACCAACTATAGATGAATGAAAAACAGTCAAACTCAACATTTTGGCTTCACGAAGATCTATACTGAAATCCTCTTCCCAAACAGGACAATATGTTGCTGTTTTCTTAGAGGTTTTGGCAATAACCTGATCATCAACATAAGCTTGCAAATATGGATCAAGAGAGGAAACTTTCATTGAAGTTACAAACTGCGATTTGACGTTAGTTTTATTGAGATCTAATGCTTCCAGTATTCTTATTTTCATGAAGCCAGTAAATCCTGATTGTATCCCATTCATGTTTTTTTATCTAAATGTACAGCGTTAAAATACGTAAAAAAGAATAATAACAACAAAATAATAACATTAATAATAACAATAAAAATAAAAACAACAATAATAGTAATAACAATAATAATAATAACAATATTAATAATAATAACAATAATAATAATAATAATAATAATAATAATAATAATAATAATAGCAATAATAACAATAATAATAATAACAAAAATAGTAAAAATAATATCAATAATAATTTATATAACAACAAAAAGAGCAATTATTTAAAAAAATAATAACAACAATACGAATAATTTATTTTTATAGATACGTTAAACAGTTTAACTCGTGGCTATTAAGCATTACGAAGTTAACTTATTGATTTTAAAAATGACTCTTAAACAAACAAACACATATATATATATATAATATTTACTTTGAAAATGTACAACTTGGTATTTTATTCTTTCTAAAACCAAAGCACTTTTCATCGCACTTTTTTAAAATACAGAGTTAAGTTTATATTTCTCTCGGAAATATACGTTAACCATACTTGAAAATTTGTACGAACGACAGCTACGAGGAATTCAATACTTAAACATTACAAATACCGAACAATAACTTTAACAAAAGTGTTTTGACCGAAAACAATTTTTTTTTACAGTGAAAGATGATTTTTTTTATTCTTTAATTGTTTCAATAATTTTAGGCAAATCAAATTTCACTATCACGGATTTGACGTAGTTATATACATATAAATATATATATATATATATATATATATATATATATATATATATATATATATATATATATATATATATATATATATATATATATATATATATATATATATATATATATATATATATAATATATAATATATATATATAATATATATAATATATAATACATATATAATATATAATATATTTAAAATACATAATATATATATAATATGAAATATATATATAATATATAATATATATATATAATATATAAAAATGCAACCTTTTTATATCATCTTTTATTTCATGCTTTAACAATAAATAATGGTTATTAAATGATTCACATTTGTTGATTGAAAGTCTTTGGTTTTTTATTAGTTGATTGATGTTTTCTGAAAATTAATTAAATGAAAAAAAGTACTTCATACTTTTGGAATGACTTAAACAAACAATGTCTTACAAACAACAAAACTTATTTAATTACGCGTTATTTCCTCTCGAACTAAAATAATTTTATCGTAGTTTTGACGAAGAGCAATGCATCCTATTGATTAGATTTTCTATATTTCTATATATACAAATATCCTTAAAAAATAACTTGCTTTTCTAAAAGCATCTCTTCAGCTTTGTTGTGTCATTTTTAAGCTGGTTACATCCAAGGTTTACCTCTACAAGTCTTTTGTCATCAAAATAGAAATCAAAAAATTCTGAATTTGTAACGTAAATTTTGTAATACAGATTTTTTACAGAAAAATACTTTAACGTGAATTTTTATGAATTCATGTTAAAAACTAGGTTAAAACTATAGTAAAAACGTAAACTTTTACGTGTGGAATATTAGAAGTAAAGTTATTTAAGTTATCAAAAACCTTTTTCTCTAACTATTTACTTAATGAGGTAGTTTTTATGTTGTATTTTATACTTAAGCCTAAATATTTAAAATTTCGTTCACAGATAGCATTACTGAAAATACATCTTACAACTGACGATTGCTTGTTTCATAGAATAAATGCTTACATGAATTTTTTTTTCGATTTTTTAGATAATTTAAGGTTGGTTATGAATTTCACATGGTGTGAATTATGAATCATATAGACTTAAAATAACAAAAGTTTTTGTATATCATCATGTTGTCATCTTAATTTACAAATTAATGTAGAAAATCAGTGGTTACATATATATATATAAATATATATATATATAAATATATATATATATAAATATATATATATATATATATATATATATGTATATATATATATATATATATATATATATATATATATATATATATATATATATATATATATATATATATATATATATATATATATATATATATATATATATATATATATATATATATATATACATATATATACATATATTCTAGATATCTTATCAAGTATTGTTTTAAGAATTTATTTGAGCATTGGTGAATTAATTGCTTTTCAAATCTATTGAATTTTACACAAATGATCTAATGATGCATAAAAATGACTGCAAAAAAAATAATCGTACGCTAACAAAATAGGTGGTTATTTCAGCGTAAATCGAGCGAATCAAACAATCAAACTAGTAAGTAAAATTGAAAATACTAATTTTTTAAATACACTTCTGTCCTAGAAATAAAATTAAATATAGTGTTTCACAAAAATGGCGTCGAGAAAACAACATTTGTCTTTCCATCAACGAAGCCTCGTAGTTGATTTGAAAAATCAAAGAAAATCCTACCGTGAGATCCAAAAAGAAACAAGAACTCCTTTTAAGACAGTGCCCTCAATTGTTAAGAAGCATGATCTGATTGGAACCGTTGCTAGTGTGTCTGGCAGAAGAAGAAAACGCATGCAATTGATCGCAATATCATCATTAATGTGAAGAAAAATAGATTTGTTTCTGCAGCTAATTAAGTTTTAAAATTTAAGAATCACAACATCACAACGATTCCTCAAACAATCTGAAACGTATTAGAGAACAAGGGTAGAGTAGTTTAAAAAACAACCTTTTTAAACTTCTAAACAAATAAAACGTCGATTGGAATTTGCAAAGAAGTACGAAAAAATGCCGATATCATATTAGAAAATAATTTTGATCAGATGAGTCAAAATAAAAACTCGTCTCATCGGATGGAGCCTAGAAAGTGAGTTAAAAAAAAGGAGAAGAGATATCATATTTAAACAAGTCAGTAGATTTGTTTATGTATAGAATATACAAATAGTTATACATATATACCTATACAAATAAGTATGTATAGTTATTTGTATACATACTTATTTGTATAGGTATATCATACCTATACAAATGTATAGGTATGTCATACTGTATGTATACTTATTTGTATAGGAATACTAGTTAAAAAACTTAAATGAAAAAACATCATACTTTTTGCTTTTATTTATAACTTTATTCACAGATAAATATAAACGTACAACAACTTTTTATTAAATTTAAAAAATTCATTCTGTATTAGTTCTGTACACAAAACTAATGTGATGAATTGTGCAATGAAGACGCAATATTTTCTTCAAATTCTTCATCATGCATTCTTACAATATCTTCGAACAGTAGCTAAAGGTAGTTTCATATGAAATCCATGTACAAAAAAAATCCAGAGAAAAAAATCAATAACAACGAAAGCTTGCTTACATTACCCTTCATTTTAAAATCTAACGTTGTTTTCTAGTAGCAAACACAACGTATTAAAATATTTTTATTTTTGTTTAGTATAACTCTGATCACAGTTTTTTTTCGTTAAGTATAACTCTGTTTAGAACAAGTATAACTTCAGTATAACTTGTTAAGTATAACAACAAACTTTTATTCGTAAAGTGTAACTCTGATTTACAAATTTTATTGAAAGTTTATTTTGAATGACAATTCTCAAATATATTCATTACAAAACCCCTCAAACATACTTACAAATATGAATTGAAAATTATCAAAACTGTAAACCACATAATATCATGGAGCTTACGACAATGCATTGCAATGGAATTGTAGCTTACAATTGGTTAAAATTTAAAATTCAAAATGAGGCAAGATTGTGTGTTTTATATGTATGACCCATATGATAGCCACACCTAATTTAGCACGTATTTATTTAAGGATCATATCACACTAAGTGGAATAATTATGTGGATGAATTATGTGTTCCACATGTGGGTCACACTGATCATCAGCATGTATCTCAATCATCAACTGAAATATAGTTTTACACTTTTATTCCACTTGTAAGCACTATGGCCACACGTGGACCACATATACCTTTCTTGTCGGGTTGCAGCCATCAGGGCTAAATGGACAAAGATGTTATCTAATAAAATTAAAAAATACAACTTTTTGCATATACATATGTTTAAACTTGTAATCTATTTTTTAATATTTGTTTAGTTTTGGTTGATTACCCGTTAAGTGTGAAACCTCCTTTAAACGTCTAGATTCAAACGTAATTTTGACGTCTGATATTGGATTATTAAACGTAAAAAACTCGTTTGCATTTCGTCTTTTTAAGCCCATATTAAACGTCTAGACTTTTTAAACATTATAATGCGCTTAAGTTTAGACTAAATAGTCTAAATTGCATTATTTTTAAAATTCTTTTTAGTAGTATATTTTAGTTGTGTAATCTAAATATATGCACATATATAGAATACTTTGTTTATGAAAGGTTTTGAGGTATATTCAACAAAAAGTCATCAAGCAACAAAAAAGTCAAACACAATCATCGAAATAATTCAAACTTTATAAATTTAATTTTATTTAAAGTTTGGCGTTCGCTTCAATGCTTTTAATGTATAGGTTTATTAAACGTTGATTTAAGATTATTTTCAATTAATAGTTGATTAAAATCTTTGTTAAAAAATTGTTGATAAAAGAAGTTGACGAAAATTTTTGATAAATGTCGATTAAAGTTGATGTTAAAGATGATGAAATGTCGATTAAAGTTGATGATAAAGATGATGAAAACGTTATTCAAGGTACAAATTAATTGTAAAATCAATTATGGTATTATATTAATAATAGGCGATATATTTACAATATTGATTATTATTAGTTATATTAACTATTATTATTTATACTAACTATTATTATTATTAAATATGTAACAAAAGATTTAAAATTACGCCTAAATCCTTTTAAAGTATAGGTTTATTAAACGCTAACTAAATGTTTATAATATTGACTTATGTTAGTCATTTTAAACGTTTTATTGAGATTTAATAAACGTATAGAGTAAAGGAGGGTAAAATAATCAGAGAGGCAATAGCATCAAATTATAGCAGACTCTTTAATCCTACTGTGTAAAAAGAGGCTTACTTACTAAATACGGAAGTATTATAAAATATTTCATGGCTGTACAACTAACTTTGGCCATATGTGTTTTATTTTCAAGTTAAGTGTTTTAGACGGCAATTTTTCATTTCGTCTAATTGAAAAACTTTGCCGAAACCTTAGTTACTAGGGTTCCTTAGCTTTGCATTAAAAGATCAATAGTTGTTTCTCTTTATTTTCCTTAAAAATAATGAAGTATTTAAATTTAGTAAGCAGGGGAGACCGGGGCTAGTTGGCAGCAGGGGATAATTGACGAACTGCGTCTTTTTTTTTGTTTGTTTATTTAGGTGCTCCCAGAAGTCCTTACGGTCTAATCACGGAGCACCGCAGGAGATCATTTAACAAGAAGTTCACGCCTCCTTCCTTACCATTGTCGCTTATTGGGCTGGATCCGGCGTCGAACCTCGGACCTCTGGGTTCTGAGCCAGAACTCTAACCACTGCGCCACGGCTGTTCAATACCTTTAAATTACCTTTAGAGCTTTTTATCAGAAAGTTTTATCACAATATCTTTTATTACAAAAATTACACAGAATCTTCCTAATTGACCATTTCATCATTCACTATAGTTTGTCAGGATTCGCGTATGCGCATGAGAGATATTAGGATTTACGTGTTTTTTGGACAAAAACGTAACTTTTAGAACATCGCTTCCTTTTTACTTTACAAACAAAATAGTTAGTCGTATGAAAAATAAATTATTGTAAAAACTCCAGTTACAATTGGTTTACTATTTCTAGTCAGACTTTATTTCAATAGTGGTCGTTTTTCAGGATCTAAAGACTATTTATTTGAAAAAAAGGCTTTTGGGGTAAGTTGGCAAAATTTTTACGGGATAAGTTGGCTCATAGCATTTACTATGGAAAAATATATTTTTATAAAATTTAAAAAATTTTTTTTTTTATTAACAATATTGAAAAAATTTATTTTTACAAAAATAAAAATTTTTTTAGTTTTTTTTTTATAGATAAAAAGCAGCCTAGTGTTTTAGCTGTTATACGTACTAATATTTGTTACCAGCTAAAAGTAATACACAATTTTTGGCTTAAAATGTTTGCCCAAATAAATAGTACAAATTTTCTATAAATTTTGCGCTTAATAGTACATTAATAATCATTTTTATAATATATAGTTTTATAGTAATATTAATTAAAGATTTTACCTAAACTCATACTCTTTAAGACTACGCCTTTATATTTACAAAAAATTTTGTCGTTAGGCTTGCACAGCTCAAAGAGTAAAAACGAAGGCAACTAGCCCCGGTCTCCCCTACCTTTTTTAAGTTGCACATATAACTATATAATAATTGGATGCAAAAGCAATATTTAAAGGTCATGCTTCAGTGGCGTTTGATTTGTTGAGTTTAATTAAAATTAAAACATTTTAAAATAAGTTGCTGTTAATGCCCTTCTTGACAAGTAAAAAATGGCTAAGCTCTTTAAAATAATTTAATCAGTTGAAAATTTAAAGTTAGAAAATGATGAAAATTCAAAAAAATCATTTATTTTTGTAAACCTTGGTTTTTGAAATGTATATTTTGAGAGTAAAACGAGTAAATGAGTAGGTTAAAAAAAGTACAACTCCCTCGAAAGGTTGGTCATGACTTTTAAAAACTAAAAGATTATTTTTTGATGTTTCAGACATTTTGCATACTCAAAACATAATTGTGTTCCTGCTTTTATCAAATAAGAGTGTTTTGCAAAAGATTGCGGTTTTGGGGAGTACACTTTTTTGGCTATTTTTGTTCATACTGAATGAACATACTTAAATTCAGAGTCTGCACTATTTCTGAAAGCATCATACCTAAAATATCAAAAGTAATCTTGTCTAGCTAACTGACTACAAATAAGCGAGTTTTCAGTGGACCTATATAGACATTTTGAGCAGACCGCTGTAGTTTTGCTCATCGGCTACTTAGTGAACCATTAGTGGCAGCCGCCAAAAGTGGCTAGTAGATGACTAACTACTATTAAAATGTCGGAAATTTGTCGGCTTGCCATTTATAGCGGCTGCCATTAATGGTCCACTAAGTAACTGATGAGCAAAACTCCAAGGAACCGCTAAAAAATGTCTATATAGGTCCATTGCAAATCCATTAAAACAATGTTTGCTGAGTACGTCACAAATCTATTAATCTATAAATTAATTAAACGTCAAACGTTTATTAAATGCCTTAAAATGTAGATCCATTTCAATCGTCTATTTTTGGAAAATAGTTCGTTGCTATACGTTTATCTATTTTTTGACCAATTTCAACCAAATATTTAAGAATTCTGGACATTTACTGAGTAAGTTATTATTACTAATTTAAGACTACTTGATAATTAACACTTTTAACACCCTTTGATCTAAGTTTCTATTTATAAATATAAATACTTAAAATTTTTTTTTGAGTTTTGACAGCATATGATAAAATTAGAGGCACCTTTGTGCAGCCAATGGCGCAGTGGTTAGAGTTTTAAAGAATCAAAAGGTCAGCAACTTAATAACCACGCACACACATACGAATTTTTTTTTTTTAAAGAGCGTTTGTCAGACCTCTTCTTTATTCGAGACCAGTAACTGGGAGCACAACCTCAGATAATTTAGACTTGTAGTGAAGCACATGTTTTTGATCTTTATAGTATTTAAAAAAAGGGAAAAATAAAATTTATCTGAAACAATATTTTACTTTTAAGAAACTTCTTAAACATTTGTCACTTAAAAGTAACAAAAAAGTCTGTCAATTTGGAAGGTTAAAAACAAAAAAAATTTCTACTACAGTTCACTAAAAAACGTTAGATGATAAATGTATTACTACAAATTCACTAGAAAATGTTAGGTGATAAATAGGGTTCGACCATAAATTACGTAACACAAACTTTCACAATAAACGAAACAAAAAAAACTGGGTTTTTCCTCGCAGAGCTTTAACTTAAATAAAAAACCAAAATAGCCCATTAAGTTTAATGAAAATCGCCGCGTAAAAGAGCCTAATATCTCCAACTTCTGTTTTTAAAATAAATTTTGCGTTGCGTAATATATGGGCGATCCTTTACTACAATTCACAGGGAAATGTTAGGCGATAATTATATTACTAAAATTTACTAGGAAATTTTAGGTGATAAATATATTACGAGAAAAAAAATAAATTACGAGATTTTCATCAGCGTTGTCTTTCGTTGGGTTTGGAAAGACATCCCGATAAATATCACATGAAATCAGTGAACATGCTTTTATTTTCATTGTAAATAATATATCGCTACCAGTACTACCGCTACCAGTACTATCGCTACCGAGATTTGTTTTGCTGCATGTACTATCGCTACCGAGATTTGTTTTAACACTAAAATTGTAAAAAATCAAAATAACCAAAAGCAGTAGAGCATCAAAATTTTTTTTTATTTTTAATTGTTAATTTATGTATTAATGTGTTAGAAATGTGTCAATTTAGAATTCACTTAGTTCTTCCTCAACATTTTAAAAACACTTTATTAGGCTGTGTTTTCATTCCCCACACAATCAAAGTGTAAAAAACTAGTCATGTTTTATTTTCAAGTTAGAAAAATTATGTAATACTTGTTTGTTCAACTAAAATAGTATAAATTTTTCCCCGGCTAACATTTTATAACTTATAATTTATAATTTTTCTAATTTATAAGCCAAACAAGATGATACACTTTCAAGAACTAAAACGCGTCTCTCAAATGAATTTTATTATTATGAACAAACTGTGTTTCAGTTTTTTTGGATAATTATTTCAAAAGTTATTTTGATTTTTGAAGTATTTTTTGAATTTTGATTTTTGAAGTATTTATTTTGGAAATGTTTTAGTAACATATCGGTTGCTGTAGCTTTGTTATGGAAAAAACTATTGATTTGTTCGATCTAAAGCTAATTTATTATTACTTATTGTTTAAATGTTGAATAAAACGTTTTTGTATTCTGTGAAGCCAAATCTAATTAATATCAATAATTATTTTTGATTTTGTTAATTTATTTTAAAAAAAATGTTTGAAACATTTCTCTTTTAATAATTAATACAAAATTTATCTTAAATACAATAATACTTGTGTAATGTTTAATATAACCTAGTCAAACAGTATACGTGTTTTATTTTTATTTTTTGTTAAACTGTTTTTTTCTTGATGTTGAAGATCTGATAATGTAAATTAAATTAAAGTATTATTTTTTCAGTGAATAACAAGCAAAGAACTCTCAAGCGGATAAGAATTTCTGATATGTGGAAAAGGAATTGCACAAAGAAAAAAAAGAGTCTGGATCTAGATTCAATGGAGTAAAAGCAGGGTGAAATTTAAGCATAATAAAGCCCTAAGTCAGTCTCAGATATAAGCTCTTGTTACGGAAACGAACGAACCGCACAGACAAGACATAATTTCATCCTGGGTTATGGCAAGGGTTGTATTCATTTCCAATAATTGTAAAAATGTTGTACAACAGTTGTACAACAGTAATGTTTTATAATAGAGACATATTGTACAATTAACGTCAGTCGTACAACGAAATGTTGTAAAATAAAGGTTGAGGAAATAGAATAAAATCAAATTCGGCAACAATTGTTGTACTACAAAAACGCACAACTGTTGTACATTTCCACAACTATTGGAAACCAAACTTATATAAGAAGTTTTTATTTATAGAAATTCTAAGTATTTAACAAGCACAAAAAATAATAAATTACTTTTACAACAATTTATTAGCAGTAATTAAAGAAAGGAATGGAAATAAAGTAAAAAATCGCCAATTGTTAGATGAAGTTGACGCATATTGTTGGACGAAGTTGACGTTTATTGTTGGACGAAGTTCGTACGTACCTCATGATCACAAAAACGAAAAAAGAAAAAAAAAATCTAGAAGATAAGTTATTATTAATGTCTGACTTATATACGAAACATTGTAAAAAAGAAGGAACTCAATCTGTCAAACAATAACATAAACATAACATAACAATAACATAAACAATATCATAAGACTTGCTATGACCAAAATCAGATCAGTATGATTACTAAGAGAAGACTAAAATAAATATAGAGAAAAGATTTACCAACTTAGAGTGTAAAAACAATTTCAGCTCAAAAACTATTCAAGTTTTTAAAGATTTGAAAAAGACAAGAAAAAGAAGAGTTTAAAAGAGTTGTTATATGTTTTGATGTAGAAAATGTTGTTCAGCTTTCAAGAGCAAATATATTTAATTTCTTTTATATAAAAAAAACTTTGGCTGAATGATTGCCAAATAGCATGAAACATAGAGTTCCATAAAAAAATGTTTGATTTAAATTGTTCTAATATTATCATTTATTTTGCGAAAAATATCGATCTTAAGCAATGAGTTGAGTTTCTAACAGAATGCAACATACATCAATAAATTAATTGCTCCTTTTGTTTAGCACTTAATCAAGTTATTAATAAAATGAAGAAAATTAACATAAGTTATTCAATAAAATATATACCTATGCCATCAAATAAAGTCTAAAAATTGCGGTTAAAAAAGCTATAATAATGATCAAAAGAATAAAGTGGAACGCTTTTGTCTACGTGAATGTTTAACAATAATTAAAAAAACAAAACAAATTTAAACGAGACTTTAGCAAGATATTGCATTGGGAATAGAAAGATTTAAGTTTTGTGTTTTTTGTTTTAAAAGTTGATTTTTAAACTTTTTAATGTACATTGAAAACGCTGTTACCAAAATTATTTTTGACGAAGTGTTTCAACTCCTTTATCTTAAAATAACAAACTCATCTGAGATGAAAATCAATATTATTCATATACATGTCATGTAACTATAATGTAACTATGCATGTAACTATGCATGTAACTATGCATGTAACTATGCATGTAACTATGCATGTAACTATGCATGTAACTATGTTATTCTAGTTATTACATATTCTCATCTACTTATCGAAAATAAGTTGTATACAATTTTTGTTATTATATTAATACGCCAGATTTCTGTTTATACCAACCAAAATGTTTTCATTTTTTGCTCGTGGATGCACTTTTTTTAATTATTATTCTTGTTATAGTTTTATCTAAAACAACCATGTTGATAGCTACAAAGCTATGAATACAAAGCTTTGATATGTAGCTATCGAACAGACTTTTCGTCATGTTGTAGTTACATTTATTCTATCTACAATAATACAATAAAGTGATAATCATTGATAAAAAGCTGCGTTATCTAAATAAAGACATGACGTAATTAAAATTTTATAAATTCAATTATCATCCTATATATATTAGATTCAATATTAAAAATTTAACCTTTTAAGATGTAAAAGACAAAATAAAACAATAATGCGAGAAAAAAAGATTGTTTAAAAATTGATATAAAACTATCTGCTAGCCAGACGTTTGCTCATTTCCCACTGGGATATGTTGCTCATAGGGATATGTTTCCCACCGGGATATGTTTCTTTCTGATATAATTTCTGTTCGAGATAAAAAAAACAACAAATCAAAATCCACGAACAAAATCATGATAAATTTACTACTCAACAATTTAAAGAAAAGTTATCGGAAATAAAATGGAACAAGATTTACCCAGAGTTGAGATGCCCAATTAAACTTGGACACACCTAAATCAAATAGCTTACACATAAATAGTTTTGTTATTAACAACGTAGAGTACAGTGACAAAAAAGGAGTTACAGAAAAATACCTCATTTGAATTGGACGTAACAGGTGTCAAGAGCGAATTAAATCACAAAGAACTAAATAACCGAATTCTTAGCATTACTCTAAATTTCTTGAAATTAAATAAAACTCATTCTTCAAGTTAAATAACTCAATCAAACTTTTACAGTTTGTGCGAATATTTAATTCAAAATAAAACTCCTAAATAAAATAAAAACTTGGTTTCAATAAAAATTATTCAGTTTAACACTCAATTCTAAAGTTTATAGTATAAGTTTTTATAGCTCTTTTTTTCATAATTCTTAAATCTTTTTTTTTTATAACTTTTTTTAGGATCTAATAACTCTTTTGTTAAAAACATTTGAAACTTTAAATCATTACATTTTACTTAAAAAGTTAGAAAGCTATAAAAGGTCATGTTTTTTATCATAAAACTTTATGGGATAAAAACATCACTCTTGACAGGTTTAAGAACTTGGAACAAACAACAATAGTTAAAATGATTATATACACTTCAAACAACTAAAAAAGCGGTGTCCCTCAAAGTTCCATTCCCCAAGGTTCCATTCTTAAACTCTTTCTATTTTTATTATAGATTCATAACCTTACAAATATAAAGCCTGAAAACTTAATTAATGTTTGTTGACACAAACTTGTTTTGTTCCTCGATCTCAATCAAATATCGAATGTATGAACAACGAACTTGAAAGTTTATACATCTGGTTGAATGTAAACAATTTATCACTCAATACAAAAAAAACTTTGAAAATATTATTTCATTTTAAAATAGATAATACAAACATCCTCACTAAAATTAAATAATGTAAACATCAAAAGAAATGAAGCAACTAAATTTCTTGGAATTCTAATATTTATGGAAAACCTTGGACAACCCTAACATATACAATAAACTTTTAAAAATTTCAAAAACCGTCTTATATTCTTCAAAGTAAAACTTAGACTCTTACGAAAATCAATTTTTCAAAAACTAAATTTTGTTCTACAGCTTGTCCTAATAAACGAACCAATTTTGAATACCCCAGTGAAAAAAAAAACTTTTCACACATGGGTTTTCATTAATCCCACACGGAACCCATATAAAAAACCCATGTCGGGCAAGCTTTTGTTTTCATTGTGATATGGTATATTTCTAAAAAACCAAAATTATTTAAATTTTAATTTAAATTATTTTGGTTTTTTGGAAAAATGACGCTATTTGGTTTTCTGGGTATTTGATGTTGGTTTGTTTATTGACACAAGTCGCAAATACAAGTATTAGTTTTTTAGAAATTAAAATTAGTTTAAAGAATGGTTATTATATATTTTTCCTAAATTTTTTAAAAAAAATATAATTATAACTTAAACACGTCAGCTGTAAAAAACTTACAGTAATCAAATAAAAATTTCAAAAGTGATTGAAATTTTTTTTTTTCGATACAAATTTCTAATTTTCGATTTTGAAGTTTTTGTGTTTTACAGTAAACTTAGAAGTATATAACCATAATAAAGTAGTGGTTATGTAACCATAAGTATATAACCATAATAAAGTTAAAAAAATCTTTTTCAAACACGAAAAGTTAAAAAAAAAAAAAAATTATTTAATATAAGTAATTATATACAATGATTAGAGTGATAATGATGCCTATGGGGTAAGTTGCATCAAACTGCTTGGGGTAAGTTGCATCAAACTCCTTAGTTGAATCATAACTGCGGGTTTTGTTGATTTTACGCACTTTATAAGTTTTTCTAAAATAATGGACGTATTTTTTATATAATAATAAACGAAAATGAAAATTTTATGATGAAGATAAGTTTATATAAGTTGTATATGTATATAATATATATGAAGCATATGTGTATATATGTATGTATATGTATATACATATATATATATATACATATATATATATATATATATATATATATATATATATATATATATATATATAGATCTATATTTTTTTGTGTTTGTGAAGAGCGGAAGTAAAAAAGTGATTCTTACGCCAACATATACGTCACTTTTAATTACTTTTAACTTTCGTCCAACATTTCCGTGTTGGACGAAAGTAAAAACCATTAATTTAATTACAAATTAATCGTTTTTTAAAAAAACCACAAAAACGCAAATTTAATTGACCAGAATGTTTTAAAAACATTGTGAATGTTTTTAACAATATAAACAATGTTTTTTTTTTATTTTTTTTAATAAAATGTTTTTATTTTTATTTTTTTTAATAAAATGTTTTTATTTTTATTTTTTTTACTGTAAATCATGCGCGGAGTGTTGCTACATCGACTATCTTATAGCCTGACTCGCAAGGGAGTGCTGCTACATCGACTGACAAATAGCCTGACTCGCAAGGGAGTGCTGCTACATCGACTGACAAATAGCCTGACTCGCAAGGGAGTGCTGCTATATCGACTGACAAATAGCCTGACCCGCAAGGGAGTGCTGCTACATCGACTAAGGGTTTGGTTGGGGCAGGCAGTCTATCATTATTAAAAAAAAAAAAATTCCGGTCTTGCATTTTAATTTTTACTTTTTGTCAACAAAATATCGAAAAAACTTTCGGACAACATCTAAGGGTTGTATATATATATATATATATATATATATATATATATATATATATATATATATATATATATATATATAGGGTAGGGTGGGGCAAGATGACCCGTGGGGCAAGAAGTCTTTTTGCTTATGTGAGAGCATCATAGAACGGTAATGTTTTATCCCTCTATAATACTATTCATAAAGTTAAAACAAAATCGTGGAATAAAAAATGTTTTTAATATTGCTGGTAGGTGAGGTTTAAATCGGTTTATTACTTTTTGGAGCATTTTGTTAGTAAGTTGCTTCTAACTTTGAATGTTTATTGGATTGGCAATACTTATGCGATTAAGGTAAGAAATGTATTGTTTTATAGAGAATTTATCCCACAATAAAATATAGTCGAGAAATTTTATAACTTAGCAATAAAATTAACTTTATTTGTATTAAACTTGCACTCACTATAGATGAGGCAAGATGTCCTCTGTTACGTGGGGTAAGATGCCCTTAAAGGGCTTCTTGCGTCGTGGTTTTACGGAATTTCTACCATTTTTAAAGTGTGTTTAGAACATAAAAACGTTTACTAATTTAGTTATTGACAATGTTTATATGTTGGTTTATAGTTATATTTTATTTATTGGTTTATATTTTATTTATTGGTTTATATTTATATTTCTATGATAACTATTATACATATTTATAAATAGTTTTTTAAAATAATTTTATATATTAAGTATATGTTATAATGTGTATGCTAAGTAAAATGAAGCTGTATCACATACTATTGCTGCAATTCAATACATATTTGTAAAAATTTTACAAATATGCATCGCATTCAGCTGAAAGTTGTATTAATACAACTTCATATATTATTACATGTGCATAATACAATTTGTACTAAAAGGAGCTGTGTTTAGCATGCAACATCATAATAATAATTGCAACATCGTGTTATTGTTAATAATCTTGAGTATTTTTGTATGTACATGTAACTTTAGTAAGTTCTTATTTAACTCAAAGAGAGTTAATTTATAGATGTTATGTAATGTATAAAATAATAATGTATTGAATAATTATATGATACTGTGTATGTGTTTGTATGTTTATATAATTAAAATTTTAAGGTTTTAATATTTTTTTAGATACATATTTAAATATTACAAATAATGGTGAGAAGTTATGTGCGAAAAACACAGAGAGGTGCAACAAATGATAGAATAAAGTCAGCATTAGATGTAATAAAGATGGGCTGCAGTCTTAAGAATGTTGCATCAGAATTTAGTATTAATAAAAAAACATTACAACGTCATCGAGATGGAAAAGTAAAAGTAGCTGGTGGTTTGTCTCTGGGTGGAAAATTTCCTGTTTTTAGTAAAGAATTTGGATTAAAGATTGTTACACAAGTTCAGATTATGGAAACAGCATTATTTGACTTGACAACAATAGATGTGCATCGCCTAGTGTATGATTTTGCTAAACAAATGAGAATCGATAATCCTTTTAATAAAGAGTAAAAAATGGCAGGAGTGGATTAGCTGCGAGGATTCATGTCTCGCGATCCACAACTTTCTATTCGAGCTCCACAAGCCACCAGTATCAGCAGAGCCATTGGCTTCAATAAACCAAAAGTAAATCAGTTTTTTTCAGTATACAAGTCATTATTTGAGAAACATAAGTTTTCAGCCAAACAGCTCTGGAATATGGATGAAACTGGAATCACAAATGTCCATAAGCCAGGAAAAATAATTGCAACAAAAGGCAAACGACAAATTTCAAAAATAACTAGTGGAGAAAGAGGTGCTACTGTGACAGTTGTGTGTGCAATGAGTGCAAGTGGCACTTATGCCCCACCTTTATTTATATTTCCCCATAAGCGAATGACTGATAGGCTGGCTGTTGGTGCACCTTCAGACTCAATTATTAAAGTTAGCTCCAGTGGATGGACTGATTCATCTTTATTCATTGAATGGTTAACACATTTTGTTGCTGTGACTCATGCATCTAAAACTAATGAGCAATTAATTGTACTTGATGGTCATCACAGTCACAAACACTTGAGGCCATTAACTTTTGTCGTGACAATGGGATCCATCTCATAACTCTTCCACCTCATTGTACACACAAGATGCAACCTTTAGATCGTACATTTTTTAAACCATTGAAAGTTGGCTACAATACAGCAACAAGCAACTGGATGTTATCACATCAGGGGCATAGAATTTCATTTTTTGACATGGCAGGTATTTTTGCAACTGCCTACAACTTTACTGCAAACATTGACAAAGCAATCAATGGTTTTAGATGCTCTGGTTTATACCCAATAAATGACCTTATTTTTAATGATGAAGCCTTTGAAGCAGCTTTGCTCACTAATGAAGCTGAGCCATTGAAAATCTGTCAGCAGTCTAGTAAATTGCCTAATTTGCCTCTTGTTGCACCTATACAGTTGGCAAATGTCATGAGCACAACAACTACTGCTGCAAAATTAAAGGCTGTTGATGATGCAGTTTTGCCAATTGTTGATGAGTATCTTGGCCTTACCTATCCTTTAAATATTTTGGAAAAGATTTCTCCGCATCCCAAAATTCCTGTTTTAAGACAATGAAAGAGAAAGACAGAGTCAGCTGAAAACCTTACTTCTTCACCTTTCAAGAAGCGACTAGAAGAGCATGAAAACAATGTAAAAAAAAAGCAACAAGCAGTCATATTGTGTAAAGAAAAAGATGTAATTAATAAGGTGATCAAGCAAAAAATGAAATTAATAAATTTGAAAACAAAAAAGGTGAAAAGCAGAAAACAGAAAGACCTAATGGCATAAAGAAACAAATGAAAAGGAAGAAAGATATGGTTTCTGCCTCTGAAAGTTTTATCATTGATACAACTCACTGATGCACCATATGATCTTGTCCATACAATGTGCCACCATTTGATGATTGGACACAATGTAGTAAATGTACATTATGGTACTACTTTTCATGTGGTCAGATGATTAAGACTTATGCTACTACTGTGAATCATAATCATGTATATGTTATTTGAACATTTATGTTAGTGATATAAATTTAAAAAAGTTATTTATCTTCAAGACAATTGCATAGAATAATTGCAGTGTTTATATTTCAGTTATTTTAATAAAATGTAAAGAGTTTTTATAAAGAACTATTAATAGCTTTTATTTTAACTGATAGTTATTTTTAACAACTGTTTTAAAGGTTTGGGGCAAGATGCACTCTTTGGAGCATCTTGCCCCACGGCTGGGGCAAGATGTCTCCTTGCACAATTATTAGTTTTTTTAATTTTAAAGTTTATCACCAGTATTAAAGTAGTTATTTTATCTTACCAATGTCTTCTCTTATAAGTAAACTTTGATATTAAAAAGAAAAATTACTAGAAAATGTAAAAGTATTTGTTATATACGCTAAAGTTTGTTAAGGGGGGCATCTTGCCTCACCCTACCCTATATATATATATATGTATGTATGTATATATATATATATATATATATATATATATATATATATATATATATATATATATATATATATATATATATATATATATATATATATATATGTATATCTACTGGCTTGATATATATATATATATCAATATGTCATCTACTGGCTTGATTTTATCGCGGAAACACGATAAAATCAAGCCAGTAGATGAAATATGTATACTGACCGAAAAATGGCGGAATCGAACGTTAAAGAAAGGAGGTAAATCTGTTTCCCCTTTTTTACACTATTTGATGTAATAATTACACTATCCTACTAGTCGTACCTTGCAGGCGTGGATATACGTAACTTATTTATATTTTTTTATGGTGTTAGCCCATCCATTCTTCTTCATTAATAAATACGTTTTCTTCCGATTCGTTTTGCCCATTAAAACACTGAAGTAGAAAAGTATGTTGAGTCATAGTCGGGTAAATCGTACCTGTGATGGTGGGGTAAATCGTACCTGTGGTACTAATTACCCCAACCTCTAAAGATAACAAAGGGTTAAAGTTTTATTTATTACTTATTATTAGTGCTGAGCTTTTTTTTTCTTTATACCCTTTGGTACTTATTAGCCTCACTAGTGGTACTATTTGAACCTTCTTGTGGGCAATTAGTACCACCTTGTTTATTTTTAGTTTTTATTAGTGTGCTCTTTATTTTAATATTTACATCTTGAAATCATGATTGTTTATTTTAGTTTCATCAATGCTTGTTTCTATCTAAAAATAAACTTTTTCCTACATTTAATTTTTGTTTTTTTTTTTCAATCGAAGAAACCCCGTGCCCCCCCTCCTCCCTCGATATCAAAATTGTGGTTACGGCTCTGTATATATATCTATCAGGGGCGGATTTTTATTGTAGCAAAAATGCCATAAGCATTTTTTCCATCTAAAAAAAAAAAAGTTGCTTTATACATTTTTCGAAAGTACTAAAAGTCAAAGTTTGTGGACTGTACTGTATGAGGGGGGGGGGGGAAGTATCACACACCATTTGCGCTAGACTTGGATGGACAGGGGCTTAAAGTGATACATGAGGTTCCCTAGCACTGTTCCCCCGTCTGTTTAGAGCGAAAGAAAATTACTTGATTTATGCGACTTTAAAACCATCCAGTTAAACTGAATACTCTTTAACGAAATAATAGTTTACTTGTCTATTATAACGTTTAATCATCATTAAAACTCTGACCGAACCCTTATTCTCAGTCTATGTATTTACATTTAATTCTTGGTATTTCTATTGCCGGTCAATGTATTTATGCCAAATAATACACAATAATTTATGATATAAATTTACCTATATATTTAAATCAACAAAGTATTTGTGATTGTAAAAATGTTTTGGTCTGCAAAAAAATTGGGGGTTAATGTTTGAAAAGGAAAACGACAAATTCAATCTAAATTAATTTAAAATTTTTAGTTTATTTTAAATTTATTTTAAAACACATTATGCTTTACTAAATGGCTTCATTTATAAAGTATATGAAAATTAAAATTAAAAAAACACGGCATCATTGGACCATATTGATTTGAGAATGAGAATAAAAAAGCAGTTACAGTCACCAAAGAGCGCTGAGGTGCTTAAAAAGTTCTGGATGCACCTTGAATCACAGCAGGGAATAAATCGAAATATTTGTTGGTTCTAACAGGATGGAGTTATTCAACATACAGCCAATATCTTATTACAGTGACTAGACTAACTATTCCCCGATCGTTTGATTAGTAGGCGTCGTGATCCAGAATGGTCGCCACATTCGCCTGACTTGAATACTCCAGACTTGGTTGATAACTTTGCTTGACGACTTCAAGAATGTCTGAGACAGAATGGTGGTTATTTAGAACATGTGTTTAAACAAAATTTAAAATTAAGCTAAAAACCCTAAACTATCAATATTCATTTGTTATTATGTGAGCGCTCAAAAAATGTTAAAATTTTCAACTTATTCAGTGTTAATAATAAACAGTGATCGAATTAATGGTTTTTCTTAATTTTAGGATACCCTGTATTTACTTTAAAACGAAATATTTATCGATTAAAAAGGTTTGATGTTATAGGTTCTTTTAATTTTTTTTTGTTATTTGTTCTTAGTAAGGGTAGAATTGATAGAAGTTATTTTGTTTTGAGTGAAATAAAATATGTTTAGTTTTTTGTTCGTTTAATGATAACTTATTAGCACTGAACCTTTTAAGTTTAATTTAACCTTAATTAATTAACTTTATTTTATTTTATTTTTTTTATTTTTTTTTTCAAAAGAAAAGTTTTAACCTATAAATTCTGTTAAAAGTTATATGTTGTGCAAGTTTATTTCTATATATTTATTTATTCCTTTTTTTTCTACGAATTTGTTATTTCACTTTTTTCACGAACTGTTTCATTATTTTGTAAAATCAAACTTAATAATTATTGTTCAATAAAAATTATAGCTATATTTAAAAATGGATCAAATTAATATAAGTGTCTGAAATTTTTGATAATCTCATAGTCTTAAAATAAATTTTTCTTTTCTTTTCTCTTTCTTTAGTTTATTATGACTGTTGTCTATTATTTAAATAACTAATGAACCATTTGATAGTTTGATTTTTTAAAACTTTTCTTTTTTTGAGCTTCCTTAGGCAAAAGGTTAGGGTCAGGGTTAGGGTTGATTTGAATCTGGAATCTCTACAAATTTTAATACTAATCTACAATCTTATTAATAGCTGCTATCTTATTAATCTGTCACTGAAACCTAAATTTTTAGAAAAACATATGAGGTACAGTAATCTGCAAATTATAGAACTTAGCATCTGAGGATGCTACTTTTTGCATTCTTTCTTTTTGCATTCTTTCTTTTTGCATTCTTTCTTTTTGCATTCTTTCTTTTTGCATTGATTTCTTGTAACAATTAAAAGTCTTAAGAGAATTTTTCTATGAAAATAACAAAAGAAATGAAAAACAAGAAAAAATAACAAAAGAAATGAAAAACAAGAAAAAATAACAAAAGAAATGAAAAACAAGAAAAAATAACAAAAGAAATGAAAAACAAGAAAAAATAACAAAAGAAATGAAAAACAAGAAAAAATAACAAAAGAAATGAAAAACAAGAAAAAATAACAAAAGAAATGAAAAACAAGAAAAAATAACAAAAGAAATGAAAAACAAGAAAAAATAACAAAAGAAATGAAAAACAAGAAAAAATAACAAAAGAAATGAAAAACAAGAAAAAATAACAAAAGAAATGAAAAACAAGAAAAAATAACAAAAGAAATGAAAAACAAGAAAAAATAACAAAAGAAATGAAAAACAAGAAAAAATAACAAAAGAAATGAAAAACAAGAAAAAATAACAAAAGAAATGAAAAACAAGAAAAAATAACAAAAGAAATGAAAAACAAGAAAAAATAACAAAAGAAATGAAAAACAAGAAAAAATAACAAAAGAAATGAAAAAGAAGAAAAAATAACAAAAGAAATGAAAAACAAGAAAAAATAACAAAAGAAATGAAAAACAAGAAAAAATAACAAAAGAAATGAAAAACAAGAAAAAATAACAAAAGAAATGAAAAACAAGAAAAAATAACAAAAGAAATGAAAAACAAGAAAAAATAACAAAAGAAATGAAAAACAAGAAAAAATAACAA
The DNA here is from genome assembly GCF_038396675.1 of Hydra vulgaris. Lineage (NCBI taxonomy): Eukaryota > Metazoa > Cnidaria > Hydrozoa > Anthoathecata > Hydridae > Hydra > Hydra vulgaris. The sequence goes on along the minus strand of NC_088928.1, from coordinate 62,767,602 downwards.
AAGAAATGAAAAACAAATAATAATAACAATAGAAATGAAAAACAAATACTAATAACAATAGAAATGAAAAACAAAAAAAAAGTACAAAAAAAAAATAAAAAACAAGAAAAAATAACAAAAGATATAATAAATTAAAGAATTGACATTTAAAAATAGCAGATGCACGAGGAAATTGTAAATTTCTGTTAATCAAAAAGCAAAGTATTAAATCTTATGTGACTTTGTGTGACTAAAAATGATAAAAGAGATACAATCAATGTGCAACATGTCTCTGTTAGTACTCTAAAGCTGCCAAAAAAGTTAGATTTTCCGAAAGTTACCATTGAGATGGGGAAAATTTTCTTCCAGCCTGCCTCATAACCATTAAACTGAGTTTAAAAGCTGTACCCTCGTTAGGTAATAACAGAAAGAGTTGTATAACCATTACCAAGGATGCACAAACAAAAATCTACGAGCAAATTCAAAAAAATCTAAGATTCATTATCCTTGAAAAAATTTATAAGAGGTTTACGTTTACGCCAGCCTATTTGCTGAAGTAGGGATACGAGGATATTCAACAGGAATTTTCTGCTTACCTCTATAGTCTTTTTCTAGAAAGCCCTTTACAAGACACTAGACACCTGCCAAAGATGAATATTTTTATTTAAATACTATCTATAGCTTTTACTAAAAAAAGATGATGTCGTTATACTTTGATATGACTTTGTTACACTATTTATTAGGCTATTGAATCCGTTACAATACCAATGCCTTTTCAAACTTATAAAGTTGTAAAAACATATTTTTGTTAGGAGGAGTTATAATGGTGTTGCATTAAATAAATAGTTCATTAAATAAGTAGACAAAGTGTAATATCTGCGCATACGTTAGCTTACGTTATTTACGTTAGTTATCTAATAATATGCATTCATTTTTGCTCAAAAACTGTGCTAAAGCCTTGGCTATTTTTCTAACATTAATTTTAAGGACATCTTCAACTAATAGTCAACTTCCATTTCAATCAGATCAGCGAACATATTACCACTGTTTAAAAAATGTAATAACACTCTGCCAAGCATTTACCACTCAGTAAGAAATCATGAAGTACTAATCTTTTTGAAGCTTTAACTGCATTTCATCAAACTTAGATGACGGTATTCCAGTTGAATTCATTGACAATGATCATTTGATGATACGTCATCAAATGATGACTTATGATTCCCATTAAATTTTATTAAATTTTGAAACAAAATTTTACTTTACACAAAAGGTTTTTAAACTCAGTTAAATTATTTTTGTATTTTGAATTACATTTGCGTCTCCTAAAAAAAAAAAAAGATCCTCCATTTCTAAGATATTTTAGGACTTTCAGATTCTGGGGTGGGGGTTGGATTAATAAATACCCCAATCCCCTCCTCCCTATATTCCTCACTGGTCAAACTTTCAAACCATCAAAGCCTTTGGCTTTGATGGTTTAATATTCAAATGGATTGAAGCTTTTTTAGAAGACAAAAAATTGTTTAAGGCAAAATCATTTCTGATTGGGTTAAGATTTTCAGTGGTGTACTACAAGGTTATGTAATATTAACAAACTTTTATGTCTTTTGAATATTAAAGACATTCCTAAAAATTTAATGTCACCAAACTATATGCAGATGATACAAAAATGCTCTCAAAAATATCCACATGACTATGTACTACTAAATTTCAAACTGATCTAAATAAAGTCTACAAATGGTCTCAAACTTGGCTTATATTTTACATCTCTCTCTCTCTCTCTCTCTCTCTCTCTCTCTCTCTCTCTCTCTCTCTCTCTCTCTCTCTCTCTCTCTTACCTATAAATATATATATATATATATATATATATATATATATATATATATATATATATATATATATATATATATATATATATATGTATGTATGTATATATATATATATATATATATATATATATATATATATATATATATATATATATATATATATATATATATATATATATATATATACCTAGCAAACATTGTTTTAATGAGTTTGCAGTGGACCTTTATATACATTTTTTAGCGGTTAATTGGAGTTTTGCTTATCGGTTACTTAGTGGACCATTAGTGGCAGCCACTATAAATGGCAAGCCGATAAGTTTCCGACATGTTAATAGCGGCTAGTCAAAAAAAGAATCATCTTTAATAAACATGAGTTCAATACAACGTTTTAATAACTTCTCTACAGCGAGTTCTACTTATTTATAAAGAAACAACAGCTTAGAATTGACACGTTTAAATTATTTGCGGCATTTTTACTTGTATTATTAGTTTAATGCGTAACATTTTTCTGTAGACATTTAAAAAACGAAATTTTTCAATGTCTATAAAATCCCCTAGTCTTCCCCCCCCTCCTCCCCCCCCACACCTTTAAGCCCCCACTTGTCTAAGGCCGGTCGTATATATGGAAAACGACTGCATTGGACTGCAAATGACTGCAAATGGACTACATGGCCGCGGTAATGAAGTCATATAAATCTTTATACAGTTTTATGGTTTTTGAAGTTTTCAGTTTTTTGATTTTTCCATATCAGTTGTTATAGAACCTTTAATTTAATTTTATTAAATTATTTATAATTAGGTTATTAGTTAAAAATATTTCCTTTAAATTTCAAATTTGAATAAACCTGATTAAGTTCATATTTTTAAAAGGTAAATGAAATATTTTTTAAACAAAGAACTTTTATTGATTAAAACTACAAAATATTTTTTACTTTAAAACAAACTCTCTCAGCATGACTGTTATAGCTAAACCGCGCACAGTTATCACATAATACTGCAACCGGCATAAGGTATGATTCGATGGGACTCTTTATAAAAGCTAATGAAGCGTTTCGACGCATATTTTTTATTTTTGCAGCCAACTCATGGTATGTATAATGGAGGTGGTTTAGCCAAAACACGCTGACCATATCATATGATTCAATAATTTGTTTACGATGTCCAGGTCCTTATGGGATGTTTTATTTCCGGTGATATTTTTAATATGCATTAAATTAGGTAACAATATTTTTTACATTTTTAAATTTTTTTTAATTTAAAATTTAATCTTTTTACTAAAATAATTAATGTAATTTAAAAAAATTTAATTAAAGTAATTGCAAAATTAATAATAGTTATTATTAAAGCTATGATAATAATGATTATTAAAACTATATATAACTAATAATAATGTAAAATTTCTATATTAACTATTATTTATGCATTATTATTACTGTCCATTGTTACCTTTTTATTTGCAACTGTTACTTTAAAGTATTAATTTGTATGTTTTATATATATTTATGCTTTATATTTTTTAGCGTCTTCTTCAGACTTAAATGCTACAACTGTTTCAAATTCATCATTAAATTCATCTGCTGCATTTCTCAACACTACAGAAACTGCCACAAATCTTTCCAATAAAACAGATTCGGATGAAAAGTCATCTGAACCATTGAAAAAAGAAGATGAAAAACATATTTTAAATATAGAAACCGAAAAAAAACCGTCTGAAATAAATGAACAACTTAAATTAAAAAAAGAAAAAGAAAAAAATAACTTCGTTCAAAAAAATGAGAACGATAAGAAAAAGGTAAGCAGCACAATGCATAAACAAAATGAAGAAAAAAATAAAAAAAAAGCAAAAAAAAAGTTGTCTTGGAAAATCTCCAGCACTTCCCATTTTTCGAAACCAAGTAAAACAAAATACAAAGAGTCAGCAAAAGAAAAAGATTATGAAGATGAAGAATATGATAGTGAATACACAAGTACATCTTATGATGACCCCAGTTCTAATGAATACCATGAAAATGATGAATACTATGCTGGAGAAGGCCACGGTTTTGATTCAACTTATAATGATAATGGTAATGGTCAACCGCAACAAATTGACCAAGGTTACAATTACAACTATAATATTCATCCGAATAAAAATCCGCCAATAGATTCTCAACTGTACGAGTATAAAAGTTTTCCATTACAAAGTTCAGGTCCATATCAATACCAGTCTTATGAAGAACCAAATTATGCGTCAAATTACTCACCTAACTTAGGTTCTAGCATTGCAAACATAGGAATAGATGGGGTAGTACCTTCAATTGGTAACGTTGTTCAAAATAGCATAGGAGCCACAGTCTTGGAACCTGCTTTTAGGAGTACACCCATAGGTCAAACATCGTTAGGCTCAACCGGACTTACTCCAGACGAATATAGACAACTGGAAGACGGATTTCAACCAATTACTTCAAATCAGCTGGCAAATCAGCCAGACGACGTAGGAGCATTTAGCTATGTCAAGAAAAGAACCCAAAATAATCATAAAACTAAAAAAAAGGATGGAAGAATTGGACGTAAACATGTGTCGAAACAAGTTCATAACACAACCTCCATAAAGCATTCAAAAATCGACAAAACTTACAAAAGAACTATTATGATTGGTAAGTGAAATGAATGTTTTTTGTGTGTTATGGAGAGCTGGAACTTAAAGTCATTGTTTTAATCTTATCAAATGGTAAACCTCAATGGATATCAATAATTATCGGCTGATGAATATAAAATCTTTAATTTCATTTTTATATTATTTAAATATTAACTGTTTTTGCTTTATCATATTATTACTATATCGGTAGACGCTTTATTTTGTTTTAAAAGTTTTAATTTAAAAATTTTACTTCAAAAAAAAGTTTTAAAAAAATGAACAAATAAAAACATTTTCCCGGTAGCATTTTTAGTTGGTTTCAAAAAATTCTTTTGATAACGCATTTCTTTTGAGTTTACAGATTTATTTACAGTATGCCGTGTAACAATGTTTAGTATAAACTTTTATACAATATTTTAGTACGATGTGTGACATCGTTTATATGGGGCGCACATGCGCTAATTAACTTTTTTTAAAGTAATCTGAATATTTTCTACGTATATAGTATATGAATATAGTAAACAAATATAAAAAATATCAAAACTAATGTAAATTGTAAACTTGAAAGATATTAACACAACTTTTTTTAAATTTAAAAAAGTAATATAGTTTATACTGCTAATTTTTTGTGTCAAAAAAACCTTGGCAAATTATAATAATATTTCACGACACTGTTTTCATACCATCACTTTTCTTGACAACAATGACATCACTCATACTTAAGTTGTTTAAATGTTGTTACCTAGGCAACCGGGTTTGTGGTTCGAAGAAACACATTGACATCCATTATCAAAGTGAAATTGCAAAAAAAGGAGAAGTTGTAGAAGATATCAGCTCAAGCCTTCGTGCCACAGACAGTTGTTGCAACGAGCATAATGAATGTCAAAGAGTTGTGCCTGCTAAAAGCACTAAATATGGTTTTCAAAATGACATCGAGTATGATATTATGGCTTGTTCTTGTGATGCTAAATTTCGAGCATGTTTAAAAAATGCAAATTCGTATACAGCCGATGCAGTGGGCCATCTTTATTTCAATACGTTAAAAATACCGTGTTTGACTTTTGAACAGGAGGTTGTTCCTGATGTAAAAAATTCAATAAAAGAGGTATCGAATATTGTTAGTGTTGTTCCTGATGTTGAAACTGAGCACGAGGTGGTGGGTGGTGCTCAATTAGTTGTTTCCCCAAGAGGTTTAAGTCGCATGGAGAATGATAGAGAAACGGTGAAAGGCTTATGGAATAAACTTGTTAACAAAATTCCCACAACATCCAAAGAAAATGTTTTGGAACCTTTTCTAGTTACTTCACCGTTTCGAACTAATGCGCAACAAACAGTTCTCAAAACCGAACAAGAAGATCAATTAGCTAATATGTCTACAAAAAAAATTGATCACGAATCTGAAGCCTTATCTAATTTGCATTATAACAAGGAAGACCTATTATCAGTTTCATTACCACCCCACAAAGAAGATTTTTTGGCAACGCAACAAAAAGAACTAGAACAAGCAAAATCATCACAGCTTCAAAATGAAAAACATGTTTATTATGTCAAAAAGTTAGCTGAAGATCCCGTCACTTCTCAAAAAGATGAAGATCAATCTCGTTACCAAACGGATCATTTTCGTATTCAAAATGAATCTGAGCAACTTCGTCTTCATAAAGAAAACGAAATTCAAAGCTTGCAAAAAGAAGTTGAACACTTCCAGAAGCAATCTGACCAAAATCATATCCAAAAAGACATTTATTTAGCTAAATTTCAGAAAGAAGTAGAGCAACCTCGTATTCAAAAAGAGATTGAGCAAAATCGTCCTGGATTAGAAATAGAGCAGCAGAGGATTCGCTTGCAAAAAGAAATTGAACAAATGCAGGAGCAAGAAAATAACTTAGAAAAAATTAAGAAAAGAAAAAGACCGAATATAATGAATCCAAATCCTAGTCCAAACAATCCTAACCCATACAGTAAATTGAGAGGTGTGGTAACAGTTCCAGAGGCTTATTATCCAAGAGTTTCTTTATACCGATGAGAATAACATTATTTTAAATTGAACTTTATTTTTACTAAAGTTAAAAAGTGAATGAAGAGTAGAACAAAAGATTTTTTAATTTTATTTGTATTTTTCATATTGAGAAAAAACTCGTAATAAATGTTAAACTTCACTATGATAATATTATGTTGCTTCGATTATACTATGATGATATTAATTGATGATGATGGTGATGATGGTGATGATAGTGATGATGATGATGATGATGATGATACTATCTAATGATGATGGTGATGATGAGATAAACCCTTCAATGAATTATGAAATGCAAATATATTTTTTTACATCAAGTTTAAAATTTGATTTGATCAACTAACGTTAAATTTTTTACAGTCAAACTCTATAAAAGAGTTATTTCATGACATCTGAATAGTTTCTTTGATTGAAAGGACTGACTAAAATTGAAAGAAGTTAACATGCCTCTCCTATTTAATGGATAGTAAATCCTCATCTTCTTATTAACACCAGTTGAATAAAATGATAATAGTTCATATTAGAAATTAGGTTTAAAGAAATGCCTTTTAATTAGAAATGAACTACTAATAGTAAGAAGACAAATTAATAATTGAATGGATCAAAACAACTTCCATTTTAAAAACATGAACGACAAACGTCGACGATGTCCAGAAAATCATTCCTGTAGAGTGAGATAAGCATTTGGTAAAAAGTTTTTAAAGGAAAATAAACGAACAAAAAATTTCTTAAGATAAAATTAAATCTATTAAATCTATTATTATGAACAAAAAATATTTTTCTAAATTTGCTAAAGTCTAACATTTAAAGATGGTACACAAGATTTAGTGATTGAGAAAAGTTCATAGTAATGAGCTTTAGAAAAGTTTGCATGCACTTAATCTTTATTCGTGGGTGCAAGACTTAATCTTTGTGCATAAAATATTAACTTAGAAGGGTTCGGTAAATTATTATACTGGAAAAAAATAAATGTTAATAGATACATATTGTAGCATTGAAGCAAATTACTAGAGATGTCACGAATAGTGATTTTGCCGAATACCGAATATCGAATATTTGGCTAGGCGCTTGGCAGAAGCATCGAATATTTGGCTGTCGATTATTCGGCGACGCTTACGTATTTTGCTGGTTCCGACTTGCTTCGTTAAATTGCATATGTTAACTATGCTTTTGGTATTTTTGTTTTATTTATGACTAGGTTGCGTCACAGCACTCATTATTTGTTGACTGTTACATCAAATTGCTTTAACTATAGTTATGTATAAAAATTATCACACTCTTTAAACCATTCAAAAAGATAACCAGCTCAAATATATCTTACATATCTCAAGGAAATCTTAGAAGCTTTTAAAAATAGATATAGCACAAAAATTCCAAACTTATTAAAAATGATATCTTCACAATAACCTAATATATATATATATATATATATATATATATATATATATATATATATATATGTAACTATATATATATATATATATATATATTTATATATATATATATATATATATATATATATATATATATATATATATATATATATATATATATATATATATATATATATATATATATATATATATATATATATATATATATATATATAACTATATGCACACATTTGAAAATGTAAGAAAAAAATATGCACACATTTGAAGGTGTGGAAAAGAAAAGTCCAATTGCAAATAATATTAGTTTTTACATGAACGTGTTCGTTTAAATTGGATAGCAAACCCTTAAAGTTGTGGTCAGCAAACGCAAAACGTTATCTTAACAGAACTTGCTAAAGTTTTGTTATTATTTGCCGGTGGCAGGCTATGCAATGAATGGCTATTTTTGAAAGTATGTATAATTTATGAGAAACTCGCAACCATTTGCTATCATCAAACAATGAAAATGTTTTTATCATAACTTACCTAATAAGCTAATTATTTGTTAAAATAAAAAATAAATAAATATAGTTATATGAAATCCGTTTTTATGCGTTTTTTCGTTACAATTTGGTATTCGGTATTCGGCCGAACAGTTTGCAATATTTGGCAGAATATCGAATAGTAAAAAAAGTAGCCGAATAGGCCAAATACCGAATAGTCTCCAAATCTTCGTGGCATCTCTACAAATTATAATATTAAAACAAATTTTGATCTGTGTTATTGTAGCTACAACATTAGGACAAGTTAATATTTATGTTGCAGCTTTGTAGCTATATCAATTAGTTGTTTTAGAAAGTTAAAACCGCAAGCTAAATGGAAAAACTTTGGTAAGTATAAATAGAAATCTACTGGATCAAGTTTTTAGTATCGAATATGTCAATAATATCGTGCTGGTCTTTTGTCGACTGCAGTTAAGTAAATAAGTATAGTAATAAAATATCTCATAAGTATCCAAAATAAGTTCCTGGTATTTGAACGCAGATTATATTTTTCAGAAAATGATATAAGAAAGTTATCTGAAAAACGCTTGGTAGAAGATTGTTTTTATACTTATACATAAAAATTAATATCTGTAATGTGTTAAGTTTCTCAATATCTAGAACCATCATGCTTTTCATCACTGGGGCCGGGTTTATTAACCTATTTAAATAATTAATTGCTTTGCATGCATGATTTTGCAGACTTTGCAATTTTAGCAATTTGGTTTTATGGGTGCTGGCCCATACAAAATTTGTGTACAAAAGTTGACTATGTGCAAGACTAAAGTAAAGCATATTACGTGATTTACTATCGAGAAAAGGTCTTGACTTATACAAAACACCTATTACAGAGAACACCTTTGTTTCAAGAAGACCAATATGGTTTTTCCATGACAAATATTCATCAAAAAGTACTCCCAAAAATTTTGTGTATTTTTCACGTTTAATTTGATTTTTATTAATAAACAGTTTAGGCAGCTTTAACGGAAGATTAATTGATTGTTTTTTTTTATGAAATAGAGTAAAGCTAGTTTTTTTTACAATTTAGGGATAATTTATTTGCTATGAACGAGAGGTTGAAATTTTCGAGTTCAATATTCATAGTTTCAAACAAAGTCTTTGCATCAAGATGATTGAAAATAAATTTGTATCGTCAGCATACATGATTGGATATATTTTTTGGGAAGCTTTATGCATATCGTTAAAATATATTAAAAACAATAATGAACCCTGAGGAACTCCACACGTGATATCAAGGGCTCCTGACTTTTCTAGTAGTACAAATTGCTTTCTGTTAGACAAGTAGCTTTGAATCCACTTAAATGTTGAGCCTATTATGCCGTAATATTTTAGCTTGGAAAGTAAAATACTGTGATTAACTGTATCAAAGGCCTTGGAAAGATCAATAAAAACTCCTAATACCATTTCATCATTATCAAACGACTTATATATTTTGTCAGCAAGTTTAATAATAGCATGTTCAGTTTATAAACACGAAAAATATGTAAACGGGGCTCAGTGATAAGTCAGACAATATCTTCTTCTTGCTTCGGCCAATTTTTATAAATGTAATATGGATGACTTAGCGCCAAACCAGCTTATACAACGAATATGTTGAGTGAGGTAATTTGACGCAAAGTTTAAAAGTCTTTAACAAAACCCACTAAACCGAAAAAATTAAAAGTAATAGCACTTTAGGGGCCGTATTCTCATCTCTCCGTTAAGCTTAACGTTAGTCAAAAGGAGCGTTAGTCAAAAATTTCTAACGTTAGTCAAGAAAGGAGCGTTAGTCAAAAATTTCTTTTAAATTACATTAATAAAAAATTTATTTAAAATTATAATTTTTTAAACATAAATGTTTTAATTTGGTATAAGTTTTATTTTAACAAATTTATATAAATTTTTGTCATTTCTTTACTTAGAAATATTGTAATGAAATTTCAGACAAAAGCTCCGTTAAGCTTAATGGAGAGATGAAAATACGGCCCCAGTGCACTTAAAAATTTTAATTATAGTATTTTGGTGTTTGTAAAGAAACATTATATAAATCATTTTTTAATATAAACTAATTTTTTTCAACTTTGTTGTATAGGCTGGTTTGGCGTATAACCATAGGTCTTTATTGTAAATATATGAAATGACACAAAAAAAAAAAATAAAGAGATCTAAGAATAATTTTCAATACTGGATTTAACAATTGCGTTAATAATGGTTGTTCAATGCACTTTTATCTACACTTTTCTGACTTGTCAAAGTAATTAAGTCTTTAAAGTTATGAGTTATGGCAACTTGTTTCAAGTTTATGTAGTTAGCAAAAAGGGCACTTCTACGAATAAAATAAAGGGGTTAAATCTTTAAAAAGTATTGACTCTTAAAAAAGGCCCTTAAAACTAAAACTCACCCAACATGTTCCTCAAAAAACCGATGATAACTTGAAAATCACTTTCTTTGGGGTAGTAACCCTTCCCCCTCTCCCCTCATGAAATCGCCTCTGATAGCAATCATTGTGGCCTAATTGTTGTTTTAGAATGTTGCGAGCTTATCTCGCCAGCAACTAACAAAATTTCTATTTTTACCAAAATGTTGCTCGCTATCCCTTTCCTTAGCAGTAAAAAAACAAAAACAAACAAACAATGAATCAATCAAAAAAACATTTAATCCATCAAAAATTAGTAGAAAAATTTGTTTTTTGGGGTATTTAAAAAAATGACTGTTTGAAATTGATTGGAAAAAAATCCATAAATTTATAATATTTTAGCTCGTAAGAATAAAAGAAATACATACTATATTTAAAAAAATACATATTATCACATATTATTGAATATTTTTAGCTGGTCTTTCACGCTTCATTTAACAACGGGTGTTTGTAAGAAAGTGGTGTGAGGGGGTAACGGGTCTTTGTAGGAAAGTAAGTATTAAAACTCAATAAGTGAATTTTAATAGCATTATATATTTCGATTAAACGCTAATCGATAATTTACTAAAACGCTATTTTATTATAAATTTTACATGATTATACATAACATATAATATTTCCCAGAGAGGTATTATAGGTATTTTTAAACTTTTTTAATAATCTATTTACAAAACTGGCTAATTGCCTCATTAGCTTAGGTAATCTCTTAGGTCAGTATATGACGCTTAGGTACGTTTATATTACTATATAATTATTTACATTCAAGTATTATTTACACTGATAGTCTCGTAAGCATTCTCCTCTCTTTTGACCAAATGGTCAATACCTTTTGGTTCATTCGGCTCGAGAAAACATAACTTGGTTATTGAACGTTTCAAAGTAACCTTCCCAACTTGAACATTAGCCACACGTACTAACTTCAGACGACTTAAGATTTAGATCCTGCTTCTGCATTTTCCTTACTATTTTTTATTTATTTTCTTTTGTATAATTTTGTTTTTTTGTTTTTGTTATTTAGGTGCCCCAAGAAGACCTAACGGTCTTGTCACAAAGCATCGCGGAAGTGCATTTAACCAGAAAGTTCACGCCTCCTTCCTTACCGTGACGCGAAAATATGTCCAAAGCTCGTTTCGAACCTAGATAATTGTTCGTTCGTCACGAATCTGTTTCCATTCTTTTTTTTCCATTTCCTTATTTTTCTTTTCTTTGTCATCTTTTTTATAAATTATTCAGGCTTCCAAACTTTAGTGGAGTTAAAATTTAGTCTTAAGACTAAGTGCAAGTTGCTTTTAATTGATATCAATGATGAATCAGACGAGAGTAAGTGATATGCATAGTTACAAAATCCATTTATATATATGTATATATATATATATATATATATATATATATATATATATATATATATATATATATATATATATATATATATATATATATATATATATATATATATACATATATATATATATATATATATATATATATATATATATATATATATATATATATATATACTACACACACATATATTACTTTTTTTGTAAGCAGCGATTTATCATATTTAGGCATTTTGAAGAATTTAAGAGCTGCAATGCTAGTTCATCTGTACACAGAATATAGAAGTTTACTATAACTCTTACCATGTCAAAGACACGGTAAGAGTTTCATCTTTAATCATGGCTGTTATAAATATTTGGTTCAATATAATTTAATTGTAGCTTGATGTTTTATTTTGATTTAGGATCCAATTTGTCTCAATCCGATTCTCCGGATTAAAGGCCCAGTCCTTAGACTAATTTCTATTGACCGCTTTGTCGATAAAATACTTGTTTCTAAAGACATACCAGACTTTTCAAGTAGCGTCACTATGGTTATGGCGGCATATTTTTTATTTGATATTGCCTATCCTAAGCCATTGGTAAAAACACTTAACTTTATTGAACACCGCATTATATGAAATAAAGTTAAACTTTGCAAAACAGCAAAACAAATATCAAAATTATGCAAACTTAAATGTAAAATTGTTATAACGTTATTAAAAAAATATCTGTATTTAAATTTTGTTTTTCTTTAACACTCAACCTTTTCTACAAATGGTATATGGTAACATGTTAATAATTTGAAATGTGGTAACCGTTAATTCGTTTATTACAAAGCAAAGTTTGTTTGAATTCCGCCAATTCTGTAGCGGGAGAAGAAGAATGGATGTGTGTGTGTGTGTGTGTGCGTGTGTGTGTGTGTGTGTGTGTGGCACACTGATTTTTTTGAAAAAAAAACTCAATTTCTTAAAGTAGTCAATTTCCGAAAAAAAAGTAGAGGGGGAAGCCACGTGTCTTCCTAGTCACCCCGGTGTTGTTGCCCGCGCAAAAAAAAAAAATATACTGGTTTTTCAAAAAACCAATTTGAGTTTTTAGAAATTTTAAAAAGGATTAAAAAGGTTTCAATCTCGCCTCAGTCTAAAAAAACGATTTGGGTTTTTTGCTGCACCGTTTTATTTTACCGTGTACTTGTCACTTGTAAGGATATCAAATTGCTTGTTATCAAATTGCAAAGGTCAAGTAACAAGGGTACGAATATTCGCTCGAAATATCATAAAAATAAATATATTTTCAACAAATAGAAATTAATCTATAAAAAAAAGTTTTATTTTATAATATATATATATATATTTATATATATATATATATATATATATATATATATATATATATATATATATATATATATATATATATATATATATTTTAAACCTTAACCCTAACCCTAACTTTAAGGAAAGTTAGGGTTAAGGTTTAATAATAATAATAATAATAATAATAATAATAATAATAATAATAATAGTAATAATAACAATAATAATAATAATATAATTTGCATCAGCAGTGTTTTTTTTTGTTGTTTGAACATCCAACTCTTATGCATTTTTAAGTGAGTTTTTGTTAATGCCACCTTTTGTTTGCGCTACAAAATGCAAGTTTGTTTTTCCCAATCCAAAATAGCAGGGGTGGGAGTTAAGGTTAGTTTTAGTTTAATTTTAGTTAGACTAAAAAATTAGTTGGCTAACTTTTTAGTCTAACTAAAATTAGTCGACTAACTTTTTAGTTAACTAAAATTACCCGACTAACTTTTTAGTTCAAATAAAATTCTAGTCAAATAATATTGTTAATAAGATATATCGTTTTAAACTAAATTTGAATATTTGTATTTTTCCCCAGCTCGGAGGTAAATGCCCATGAGGTTGTTGCAACTGTTTAAAAACAACCAATCGGTGCGTAATGTAAAAAAGACGCCATTTAGACAAGTAAATTAAATTTGGTACGTTTATTTACCGTCTAATTTATTTATTTTTTTATGCGCCGCGTTCTATAGGTAGTGTGCAATAATAATCGCACATCATGAGTACTATCCCCTGGCTTATTGCAAGGGTGGAGTAAACCTCCAATTTTCACCAAAAATCTCTTCGATTTCAATTAATTACATTCCACCCAATCTACGCTTTTTCCCCTAAACACCAACCCCTCCTAATAATTTATAACCACCCCAAAATCTAAAAATACACGCATAAAAAAAGGAATAATAACCGAAAAAACAAAGCAAAAGATATTATGGTAAAAAATAATCTAAAATATGAAATACATAAACAATGCAGTAGAAAAATTTGGTATTCTACTACTTTTTACTAGTTTTTACTTACTACTTTTTCTGTACACTTAAAAATAATAAAAGGAGTAATCAATAAGTCCTATCCCTCTATTAACTCTCCCTCGATCTATTGAAATCTTAACGTAACCACCACAACAATTATAATACTCAATCTATGAATATTTATTGTTGTGTCTTCTCCCCCTACTATTGTAACCACAACACACAACAAAAAGGCAGGCAGGGTCGTACTGAACAACGAATACGTGCAACTAAAAAAGCTAATTTTAACAATGAAAGTTTTTTTTTTTTAGATGCTAAATTTTAATTTTAAATTTCAGCACCTGGTCCCACCACCTCGTTGGTACGACCCTGTAGGCAGGCGAGAGTATTACCATAAACCCAGAATGTAACCGTTTATAGGTTATTATGTGAACATTTTTATTGCTTTCAGAGCAGAGTTGTTTGTCGGATGGCGAGACTTGCAAAATTTACAAAGAATGGTTAGTATTCGCATTTGAGAATGCAATTTCCGCAATTTAAATCGTTGAATTGTGTTTACAAGATAAAAAGTATTAAATAATATCTGTTGAATAATGAAAATATTTTATTGAATAGCGGCGGTCGCTTTTTAAACCAGAAAATTGTTTACTACATTTTAATTACTTGAAAAATGCAATGCGTAATCTATCATTTTTAAGTACTTGTTTGTTTTTTGTTAGAAAATGTCAAAAAATTACTATTTATTATTTTGGAATAAATATCTATAAAAAAGGATTTCTTTTTTAAAATTGAAACTATTATTTTCAATACCACACCTCTATGAGAAAGTTTAACAACAGCGTCACGTTAGTTTCCGTTAAAATATGATAGCGTTAATGTTTTTATCAAAGTCGTTTTCAATAAATGATCACAACTTTTAGCCCCAATCGAATAACTGTTTTCGGTATATTTTACTATACTTTTAAATAATCGGACTTTTTCCGGCCATTTTTTACTCAAACTACGTCATTTTTAATCTATTAAGAACCAGTAAACAAATAAATTACGAAGGGTGCGAACTTTGAAAATGTTCTACGACAAACAAAGTTCTTTGAAATGCGTAAGTTAATGCGCTAACAATTTTTTTTGGGTCCAAAAAATACATAAAAACGCAATATGTCTTATGCGCATGCACAAAACTCTACAAAGCTGCTGTAAAAGATTAAATGGTAAATTAAGATAGTCCACGTAATTTCTGGTATTTCTGATGAAAGGCTCTTTTACTTGTAGCCTTTTAAAGCGATCCTTGTTGTTTAACGCTCGCTTCATTATGTATATATGGCTACCGTATACCGAAAAGAATCTGGCCACCCTGGCCATGTGGTGGACAAAAGTAAAAAAAAAATTCAAACATGACATTTAATCACACCGTTTTGTATCTTAAAGATGTGGCTTTTATAAAATGTATATAGATTTTTATAATTATTATGGGTTTGCATTTTAAGCTGTTGATTTAAATAAGGTTTTTTTTTCAAAAAAAGACAAAGAGGCATAAAATAGTTAATGATTTTAAAACCTCTCCTTTTATTGCATAGTTAAATTAATTCATACAGTATCTTTCAAATGAGTTATTGCAACACTATTTCAAACGTAGGATGTCAAATAAATTGATTTCAAATGATGATATATTTAAAGTACTTTTTTAGTTAAAATTTCACTTATATAGTTGAATACTTTTGCGGTCTATGGTGGTTCAATAATTTGAGTCTTAAAACATTTTATTCAATTGTAGATTAATAATATAAGTTTGATTTATAATCCGCGGATGTCCGCCTGTTGTCTAAGAATGATTTTAACGGGTTTCATGCAGGGGGGTCAACTTTTTTTTTTTTTTTGTTCTAAGGATCCGATCATCTTGTTTTTTTGCAAAACATATTTGTAGTTTGCTCTATGTCTAGAAGTTGCCTAGAGTTGATTTTTAAGGACGTATTATTTCGTCATTTTAGCCACGTATTTTTTTTCTTTCGTTTACGTACATTGTTTATTACGTAGCAATAACCAAATTATTACTCAAACAGCGAGAAAAGTGCGTGTTTACGGATTTTTTTGCGTTAAAATAATTAACTTTTAAATTTAAAACGAATAAATTAAAAAAATTAGGAAAAATTTTTTTCGACAAATTCGTAGCATTGTTTATAGCATCGGTCCCAAGTTAAATTATCTTTCTAATAGTTAAAAAATTCTGTAAATCTGACGCACCATTCAAGATGTTTTAGATATACTAAAAGTTGCTCAACTAAACTCGCCTATTCTTTGTTGGACATAATATAAAGATGTAGTGGCGTAGCGAGGACATTTGCGCGCAGGATAAAAATTAATAAAAATATTTTTTTAACTTAATTAAAAAAAATATTTTTATGTAAAATAGTTTTCTTGTTTCTTTGGCGCCCATTTAAGCCTTCACGCCCTACACAATTGTCTCTTTGCCACCTCTCCTCGCAACGCGACTGTATAGATTTATTACACAAAAGAGTTTATAACAGTTATAACACAAAAGAGTTATATCAATAAGATGAATTAAAAAATAATTATTACTAGAAAAAACTTCCGTATTACATTTAATAAATTTAACCTAAATAAAAAAATTCCAAATTTTCGTACAAAAACATCAACATTTAAAAACATTCAGTAATCATTCTATTTTGCTTTGCATACAAATTATTTAATCGTCAGAGAAAAGGCGCTCACTTGGTGCACTGGTAGCAGGTGTACATAAAATCATTGTTAAAATACAATTAGCCAAATTCATTAGACGCGGTCCGCACGCTAATGTTTAATGTAGCGAAAAAAGTAAAAATGGTAGCTTCAGTTTGATAAAGTATCAACAAGTGTTCCACATCTTAATATTTATACTTTTTCTGGCTAGATTTTTATAACGCTTTAATTGTATTGTGCCTCTGCTTTATGCTTTATAAAAATTTTAAATCAAAAGATTCGAATGGTCTGCTCAAATACTATCGTTTGCCAAGATCAGAAAGTGTACAAAAAATCTATATGAAGTTGTTTAAAACAAGTTTATAAAAAGAGAGATTTAATACAAACAATTTGCCAGAAATACAAAAAATTTGTCAAACATTATTATTTCAGTTAAATAATAAGAAAGAAGATGCAAAAAAAACTGACTAGCTAAAATAAAATTTGAATCATAAAAATAAAGTGATATGAAGAAACAAAAATAAAATTTAGCAAAGAGAAAATTATAGTTATAAAAATTATAAAAGGGACCCTTTATATATACAAATTCAAAAATAAAATTTTGAAAATGTTAAAATTGCTTTTATCTCGAAAAAATTACAATGGCAAAAAAATTTAAGTTTTTTATAAATTTTCTTAATGATTTTAACATAACAACACCAGATTGTCAAATTTGACTTTTAACATAACAAAATCAGATTGCAAAACTTGATTTCAAGATAATTTCAGTTTTTCATTTTCTTTTAATCATATATTGAATTTACTGTTTTTTCAACAATTATTAATAAGGTATTAACTTGTTTAATTTAAAAATGTTTGATGTATTGCATCTGTACACTCAATATGTAGCTGGCATTGAACATAAAATTGAAGAAAATTTTCTACTTGTTGTTCATGGCCCAACACAATTAACACAATCTTGAATTTTCTAGTCTAACAAACTTTTTGATTGATCTAATTTATCAGGGCTACAACCATATTTATTGTTGATTAGGCTAATAAAGTATAGGTATTTTTCAACTTTTGCTTTAGAAAGAAGTTTTTAAATAATTTACCTTTTTGAATATTTTCTAAATGGCTTAGGGCTGGCATAAAAAACATTCTAAAAAACATTCCAATATAACATAACTTTAAAAGTTTTCCAAAAAAACCAAGTAAATTAGATAGTCAAGCAGCTGTAACTTTATGTTTTCTGTAATTATGCTACTTTTTTGTATTTTGTTCTATGCTTATGTAATTAATACCATATCATTTTGGAGCCATGCGGTTACTAAGGTCAATATTTACAATACCAGTATTAAAAAGTTATCCATTAATGAGAAATATGCTATGCCTTTTAAACCATCATATGTTCTTTGTACATCAGTATTTTCAGTCTTATTTCGAATGATATTAGTGACAATTTTGGTAATATTTTTAAAAGTGTTAGAAGAAGTTTCTTCGAGTATTATTATAACTTGAAACTTCTGTGAGTTTATTAATATAGAAATCAATATTTTCCATTTTAGTATTATCCATGTAAAGTGTAAATGGATCAAAGAATGAAGTATTAAAACAAATATAATCTGATAAAACAAAGGTAGTTCTTTGTTGGTATTTATAACATAAATGTTGACAGACAAATGATTCGCGTTCAAATTTCAATTTCATTTGTACAAAATAAACACGTTACAACTAAACAGCTATTTTTTAAAAGTGTTATTTCAATTTTTAAACAATTATACATCTGTTTAAAAATAGTTTAGCTCTGGATATGCTGATGTAGCAATTGTCATCTTTTTTATTTAGGACTCAGTTAATTTCAAAAAATGATTACACTTTGTAACTGTTCTGTGCAAGAAAGAGCCTACTTCTTTTCTTTTATAGTTTTCATTGTATTTAGTATTTTATCACTGTGTTTTAAAAAAACACAAAAGTGAACCCAGTACACAACCTACTAAATCTAACAGGACAACTTCAATGTTCTATTTTATGAATAAATCAATCAAAAAGTAAAACAATTGATCTCAAATAGTCAATATATAATTTTATACTCATAGATTTAATGCATGTAACATTTAACCAGGTAACTATTTTATTTTGCAACTTTGTAGCATTTTTTGTTTTTTCAGGAAGACGCAGTTCCCTTCTTTTTTATGGTCACAATATCTGTAAATGATATCTTCACTAATTTTCTTATCGTAAAATATCTTGTTTGATGACCATTCAGCTGTAATTTTCGGTACTTTAAGAGATACTTCATTAAAAATACATGTTTGCTATTTAATAACAATATTCAATAGCCTATTAGGCTTCCTTTTTTTCTTTTAGCTTTAAAAAACGTAAATACATTTGCATTTTCTTTTTTAATTCCTTGAAAGTATCTTTTTAATCATTTAGGTTTTTAATCATGATGAATTAAGAACTAATAGTAGCAGCGACAGTATTGTTTAGTTGATTTTTTTTAACAACAAAGTAACCATTTTTACTTTTTTCCCTACATCGAATTAACTTCGAGACCAGGCCTCTGAAATGAATTTGGCTAATACAATATTGCCCAGCAGACACAATACGTAAAAAAGACGTATTATTTTTATCTTAAACATGTCTTGTCTAGCGCAGATGCGAAAAAACATATTTTAAACGTCTTTCGAAGTCGGTATATTATGTCATCTTTACATTACGTATAAAATACGTTTTATTCTCAGCTGAGCTAGACAATACGTTTTCTAGATTGGTAGAACACGTCTTTATTATCATTATCATTCTAAAGACTTGTTAACTTAAATTGAAATTATTTTAAAATACATTTGTAATTAGGAGAATTTTGATAGACGCTATTTTTTTAACTTCGAATTAACTACTTTGTAAAGTGACCGTTTGTCTAATATAATATATATTAATAATTAACATAGGAAAACCTAATGAAAACCTGGGATCTTTTGGGCAAAAACTGGGTTCATGAAATATACTACTTTTCTATCATAAAAATCTATTTTTTACTAATAAGTAACATAATAGCATAATTAGGCACTTTAAAGTTGTTGTCTCTTTTTTTTATAGCTACCTTATTGCATCATTAATGATGCATTTAACTAACATTAATTAAAATGTTACAACTATTGCAACAACGAAAATCAACATTTTATTTTAATGAATGTTATTTTTGCATAAATATTGCATTATTTTTAGAAATTGTTGAACTTTTGAATTGCAAAGTCATGGTAAAATTAGTGTTAACAAAGTAAAATTTGAAACTTTGACTAGTGGCGAGAGTGCTTTTAAAAGAATTCAAGCAAAGATTTAAAAAAATCAAGAAAAATATAAATAACCTTAATGCACAAATAAGTAGTAAGTTTCCAATATTTTTATTTTTATTTCATAAAGTGTCTTAATCATAATATTATGAACATGATTTGTAATGTGCTATATGTAACTATTGATATGTAACATGATGTGACTATTTTTTGCTTTAATTACTTGTACACAAATAATAAACAATAAGGTTATATATATATATATATATATATATATATATATATATATATATATATATATATATGTATGTATATATAATATATATATATACATGTACATATATATTTATATATATAATATATATATATATACATATATATACATATACATATATATATACATATATATATACACATATATATATACATACATACATGCATACATACATACATGCATACATACATACATACATACATACATACATGCATATATACATATATACATATATACATATATATATATATATACATATATACATATATACATATATACATATATACATATATACATATATACATATATACATATATACATATATACATATATATATATATATATATATATATATATATATATATATATATATATTATATATATATATATATATATATCGTAAATGGTTCTTATGCAGACCAGAATAAAATTAAAATAATAATATTTTTTCTTTCTTTTAATTAAAAGATTGCAGCCCCAAGCCACTGTGGACCAGAGGTCATTTTAGGTTTGATGGAGTGTCACCTGGGATTTTTTTACTGATAAGTTATTGCTATCATTATAGTAAAAAAATTTAATCATATTAAAAATTAGTTTCACTTGCTAAGACAATTAAATTTTAAAATCAATTTTCAAATAAAATGTGAAAATGAATAAGTAGAATTAAATTGAGTTCCGAATTTTATGTAGGAGATCTCTTTTATTTGCCGGGCAATCATTTAAACTAAAATTTAAATTTAGTTAAAAATGTTAATGTTGTGTATTTAGTATACTCGACTACAAATTGGACTTTTTCTATAAGCTTAAACATCAAACAGTGCTTCTCCATTAATAAAACCTGTCCAGTTGTTCTCTTAGTGTAATTTCACCTCATAAACATCACCAAGCAAATTCATTAAATAAAAATACCAAGTATATTATGTCTGGAAACAGTTTCTTACATGATTCGGTTTGTGCAGTGTGTTGGTTTGAAAAAGTGTCAGATCTGAAAAAGTCACTATCTGAAGTCACCACCCGAATACAAGATATTATCAAGCACTACATATATGATGGTTATGATAAAAATATTATGAGTTTTCCTAATGTCATATGTGGTAGTTGTAAACGAAATTTATACCCTCTCAAGAGTGGCCATACTTCTAGAGGATCATGCGGACTTCAAGTTGCTAAGGTATTTTGTATACTAATAGCAATTAAGTGTATACTTTTTCAATGTTTGTAATGTAAAAGAGTTAATTTTTTGTGTGTGGTTGCACTATATGGGTAGTCTTTTATTCCTGGTCATGTAATTGTTAGCAATAACGTTAGGAACGCCTATCTCTATTAGAGTTGAAGCTCCTAATTTAAAGAGTAACAGAAGCAGTAAACAGCTTTTTCTTTAAACAGTCATGGAACTGCAAGTCTCACTTGAACTACTTGATAATGCTACTAAAAAGCTTTGTTCTACAATTAGAACTGGATTGAATAGAAGAGACTCTGTGGAAGAAAATATAGTTTAAAAACTAGATAATCTTAAAGAACAACTAGATGAATTTTATAGCGTAGAGCAATTTGAATTTATTTCTAACCAGAATGAAGCTATCATAAGAGATTTAGTATATAATGAAAATCCTTCTGATTTAATCCTGCATGTTATTAAAGAAAGAGGTATAAATCTATGTTTAGGTTTTGTATGAGTTTCTTTAAATGGTGGAGGAGGCTTCCTTAAAGTTATGAATGTTTTTGAAGAACAAGAGTTTAAAAATAAATTTATGAATAGAGGCGTTCAAAAAGTTCTTATTATAGCAATTGTTGAAGGTATTCCTGAAAAATATGAAAACCTTAGATTAGTGCTTGAGAAACTCAGTCTTGAGGATGTAAACTATTATATTGCTTTTGATCTTAAATGTGCTAATGTATTATTTGGTCTTTCATCACATGCAGGTAAAAAAGCTTGCTTGTGGTGTAGTTGTGAATGTACGCTTGATAAAGGAACTCTTAGAACTATCCTCAATATTGATTCCTGTTATGAAGCATATATTAAAAATGGATCTATCAGATCGTCCATGAAGGAATTTGATAACATTGTGAACAAACGCCTAATAAATCTTAACACCGATAAAAGTACTGTGCTAGAAAATTTAGTTGCTCCACCTGAGCTACATCTTCTCATTGGAGCAGTAGATAAAATAGCAGGATTTCTTTTAACTGAATGGGATGGTTTTGATTGTGATTGAAAAAACACTATATAATTAAAAGGGGATATCATCGAGTTGGATGGGATGGTAATGATGCAAATAAAATTTTAAAATTAATTGATGAACTTACACTTGAAGTGCAACTTAAAGTACCATATCTACTTCCTGTAATCCAAAGCTTAAGAACTTTTAAATCTGTAAAAGAAGCTTGTTTTGGAAGAAATCTCGATTCTGACTCAGAACACAAAATATCATTGTTAAAAAATGCTTTTCTATGCCTACAAGAGGCAGCTTTTTCTCTTAGAAAGACACTAACAGTGTCATGGAAAATCCATATTATATGATGCCATGTTTTTCCTTTTGTAAAGCATGCAGGATGCGGCTTGTCAAAGTATGCAGAACAGTGTGGTGAGGCGATTCATGCAAAGCTTAAGCCTACATGGCAAATATATAAACTTAATATAGATCATAAGGATTATGGAGATAGATTAAAAACTGCTGTTGTTGATTTTGTAATTAAAAGATTATAGTGTTTTATAGTTATAGGAATTATACTTTGTAAAAGTTTTCATTTTCATTTTATTGTAAAGTAAAGCTGTCTTAGAAAAAGTTGTGGGATTGGAGCGAAGAGAAAAATATAACCCACAATTTAAGACACCCCATACCCACCTGTGTTAAATAGGTTTTCAAAAAAAACTTTTTCACTGACCTAAAATAAATCAAAATTAATCAATAGATTTTAAATTTCATCCAAAAATACTTTGGCATTCAGGATTTATGGACATATAAAATTAACAACCCCCTCATTTTTGTTGATGTGGGAAAGGGTTCACAGTTTTGTGTTTTTTCCACTCATAGCAAGTAAAACTAATTTTAAATATGATTAAATCATTTTGCTATAATAAAAGCAATTCCTTATCAGTAAAAAAATCCCAGGTAACACTCCATCAAACCTAATATGCCTTCTGGTCCACAGTGAAGCCAAATCCTTAATCAATGATATCAGTACATACAGTACAGGCTTTAGTACATACATCCACTGATTTAGGGAGAACCTGCAAGGTAGTTGATATGTATATATATGTTGATATGTAATTGATATGTATGTATATATATATATATATATATATATATATATATATATATATATATATATATATATATATATATATATTGATGTAACAACACTCAACGCATGATTTACAGTAAAAAAAATAAAAATAACAACATTTTATTAAAAAAAAATAAAAATAAAAACATTGTTTATATTGTTAAAATCATTCTGGTCAATTAAATTTGTGTTTTTGCGGTTTTTTAAAAAACGATTAATTTGTAATTAAATTTATAGTTTTTACTTTCTGACAACATGCAAATGTTGGACAAAAGTCAAAAGTAATTAAAAGTAATGACGTGACGTATTTGTTGGCACGAGAATCATTTTTTTCCTTCCGTACTCCCAAATGCAACAAACTATAGAACTATATATATATATATATATATATATATATATATATATAGATATATATATATATATATATATATATATATATATATATATATATATATATATATATATATCTATATATATATATATATATATATCTATATATATATATATATATATATATATATATATATATATATATATATATATATATATATATATATATATATATATATATTATATATATATATATATATAAATATTTCTACATAAATAGAAATAGTAGATCTTTTAAAAACAATAATGTTTTTTGCTTTTTTTATTAAGAATGTTTTTATCTTTATCTCTTAACTGTTTTATGCTGTTTTTATTTGTTTATGTTTTTTTGATTTTATTATTTATTGATTGACAAAACGAAGTGTGCATACATCGAATGATTCAGGAAGAACCCGCTTTATGTCCCCATAGTATAGTTTATGTCCTCTTATGGTTGGGATCCCATCTACTAAAGGTTTTATTTGGCCCTGCAATCTTTTAATTAACAAAATGAAAGAAAAAAAATTTTTAAATTTATTATTGTCTTGCCTTTTAGCAGTCTCTTTAAAGCAACATAATAGGTAAAGAACATATACTGTTTGTTAAGAGACTTGCAAGTGTGTGTGTATATATATATATATATATATATATATATATATATATATATATATATATATATATATATATATATATATATATATATATATATATATATATATATATATATATATATATATGTATATATTTTTAAACATCTTCGCTTCCAACAAGGCTGCAAGCAGCCACTTATTAAAGTTGGAAGTTACTGAAAGAGAAAAGATGAAGATTGTATTGCAAGATAACGATTGACTGACGATTTAAAAGGTTGCAAATTATATGAATCAGGAAAGCAAGATGAAGGAAGCGATTTCCAAAGAGCTGATGTTCGAGGAAAAAAACTAGATGAATAAGCGTTTTTGGAGCACTTAGGAACAGTCACAGAAAAAGGATGACACTTAATTTAATGACGAGTAACACGAGAATGAATTTTAGTAGATGGCACAAGAGACGCTAGCTCTTTAGAGCAGTGCCCATTATAGTATTTGTAGAAAAGAGAAAGAGAAGCAACATTACGACGATGTGATAATGGTTGGAGGTTGGCTGCAAGAGCAGGTCCAACTATGTTTACAATGCGTTTTTGCACCTTGTCTAAAAGAGAAAGGGCATCATTAGAAGATCCGCCCCAGATATGGCAACAGTATTCCATACAAGGACAGATTTTGGATTTATAGAGATAGAGAATAGAAGCCAGAGTAAGAAAGTGGCGAGCTCGATAAAGAGATGCAACCTTAGCAGATGCTAATTTTGCCACCGATTTGATATATGGTTTCCAAGAAAGATTCGAAGTAAGAGTTAATCCAAGAAGATGAAGAGTAGGTGACTCATAGAGTACATCACCGTTCATAAATATAGGAAGATCTAAAATATTGCGATAACGATTGCCTGAAAAAAATTGAGTTTTATCTAAATTAAAGTTCACCAGCCACTGTGAGCCCCATACTGTAGCAGAAGTGAGATCCTTTTCAAGCTCAAATGCCCCCTCCAAGCAATCAGAAGGTGTTGGTTTCTTATCACAACAAGAATAAATGGTAGTATCATCAGCAAACAATGCCACCTTAGATGTGAGAATATCTGGAAGATCGTTAATGTAAAATAAACAGAGTATAGCGCCAAGGATAGAACCTTGAGGAACCCCTGAAGTTACAGAATAAGAAGAAGAGTGTTGTCCATCGAGGACAACTTTTATGCTACGATTGGAAAGGAAAGATTCAATGATCTTAAAGATGTTGCCGGATACACCATAAGAAAAAAGCTTATGGAGAAGACCAGCATGCCAAACTTTATCAAACGCTTTTGAAATGTCAAGAGCGATGGCCTTAACCTCTCCACCTTCATCTAATGCATGATAAAACCTGTCAGTTATTACTGTTAGCAAATCAGCTGCAGAACGAGAAGATCGAAATCCATATTGATGGTTAGAAAGTAAGTTATTAGATTCAAGATGAGAAATTAGGTGTTTGTTAATTAAAGATTCAAAAACCTTGCTTATGATAGGAAGAAGACTTATGGGACGGTAGTTAGACAAATCAGATCGCTCCCCAGAATTTTTGAAGATAGGGATAATAGATGCGGCTTTCCAGCAGGCTGGAAAACAAGACTCTGATAAGCACTTGTTGAATAGTTTTGAGAGTATAGACGACAGCTCCGGAGAACACTTCTGCAAGACAATAACAGGTATGTTGTCTGGGCCACAAGCTGTGGAAGAGTCTAGGCAGGAAATCACTTTAGATACAGATGCTGGAGTCATATGAATGTCAAGCAATGGATCAACCTGTTTGTTGGCAATATCAGGTAGAACGCAATTAGTGGAATCAAGAGATGATATTGATGAAAAGTTTTTCGCAAACAATTCGGCTTTGTCTTTAGGTGAGGTGACAAAGTCTGAACCGTACAAGAGAGGTGGAATTATAGATTTGCTCTTTTTATTGATATTATTAAAGATTCTCCAGAAGTCACAAGAGCCTAATTTTTGAGATGAGATACGAGATTTCATGACCTGAGAATAGCGGGTTTTGGTGTTAGACAAAACCTTTTTACAGTTGTTTCTAGCAGTAATAAACAGACGTCTGTTTTCTGGAGAATTGTTTTGCTGGTAAATATGGAAGTAACGGTTTTGATTGGCAATCGCAGCAGCACAGTGTGAGGAAAACCATGGAGGAGAGTGAGGCTTGACCTGGAATCGTTGAGAGGGAATAAAAGATTCTATGCCTGCCTGAATTCACGAAGTTATGTAAGAAGCACATTTGTCGACAGGAAGACGAAAGATTTCTACCCAAGGGCCATCACGAAGAAAATCACGGAAAGAATCCCAGTCAGCTTTAATGTAGTTGTAAGAGGTTCGATAATAGGGGGATTCAGGTGATGAAGAAGCATGAGATATTAGTTTTAAAGAGATCAAACTGTGATCAGAAGCACCTAAGGGTGAATGTGGAGAAACTGAGCACTGACTAGGATCAGAAACAAGACATAAGTCAAGTAGAGAAGGTAAATGATTAGGGTTGTCAGGAAAGCGAGTTGGAAAGTTGACTATTTGAGTTAGGGATTGAGAAAGGCAAAAGTTGTGGGCTTTAATGCCTGCAGAGTCACTGACACTAGAGCCAAGCCATTCAGAGTGGTGAGCATTAAAGTCACCGACAACAACTATATTAGCTGATGGATAAAGAGAGAGGGCTTGGTCAGATATGATCGGAAATAACATCAAAAAGAGTGCAGTCTTGAGATGAAGGAGAGCGATATAGAACAAAGAGAAAGGCAATAGAGTGAAGTGGTGCTAAACGAAAGCACATGAAAGAATAGTCTGTGGATTCAAACCTAGTTTTACGACAAACAGGTGAATTCTTACGAATGTAAATGCCCAGGCCAAGCATGTGACTATTGGAGTCTTTACGAATCAGAGGAAGATAACCATCAACACTAAGATCACAAGATGAGACAGTCAAACTCAAATTAGTCTCACAAAGAGCAAGTAGGTCTGGTGAACTTTGCAAGAGATAAGACTCAACAGAAGAAAAGTTACTTCGAAGACCACGAATATTAGTGAATGATAGGTTTAGAGAACTTGGTGATGATGATGGTTTTTTGTGTTTTATAGTTTTTGGTACTTTATTCATTTTTAAATTAGATTGAAGAACTTGATTCAAAGCTTAGATAGTACTCAGGACACCGTTTAATAGCCCAAGCAATTGCCTCATTACTACTAATAAACCCTAAGCCGTAACAAAGGGCTCCAAATGTGGCCTCCGCAATGCACACCAAAAGTACAAACAGGGACACCATCCATGCGCAACATGGCACTGTTAATACTTTGATATTTTTCAACTGTTGATGGAATCAGCCTCTCTGAGAGCTACCACAGAGTTCGGGAAACCTGACTACCAGCCGGCCTCAGAACCATAAAACTGAGTTTTAGAGCTGTACCCTCATTAGGAGATAATAGAATGAGTTGCCTAGTCATAAAAACAGTGACACAAGCAAACCCATGCATTGAGTCAAGAAGATCCAGCATTTAACATCCTAAACTGGAAACAATGTATTAAAAATACATCTGCGCCAGCCTAATAGATGAAGAAGGGGTGCGAGGCTGGTCAACAGATAGAATCTGTTTACCCCTTAAGGTAACAGATTCTATCTGTTACCTTACCTTACCTGTTACCTTACCTCTACCTGTTACCTTACCTAACAGATTCTATCTGTTACCTTACCAACAGATAGAATCTGTTTACCCCTTAAGGTAAACAGATAGAATCTGTTTACCCCTTAATATATATATATATATATACACACACACACACCCACATGTGTATATATATATATATATATATATATATATATATATATATATATATATATATATATATATATATACACACACACACCCACATGTATATATATATAGATTCTAGAATAAAGAAAACAGGTCATATATATATATATATATATATATATATATATATATATATATATATATATATATATATATATATATATATATATATATATATATATATATATATATATATATATATATATTTATACCCACATGTGTATATATAGATTTTAGAATAAAGAAAACAGCTCATGTCAAAATTTGTTTTAGCTTTGAATTTAAGGTCAGGGTCTAATGTTGATTCTAATTTAATATATTTTTTTATAGTTATAAGTAAATTAAATAAAAACATATGGCTTATTTTTGGAAGTACAGAAGGGTGTTGCTTTTTTAAAAGATGAATTTCAATACCCAGTCACACCTATACTAAGCAGTGAACTCTCTCACACAGAAAATAATTGCTTAATTAACAATGCTGAAAATTTATTAAGGGAATCTGTATGTCTTGAATAAGAAGAAATCAAATATGATTCTAACTTTAGTGAATAAAATACATCTTCAGATTTTGATTTTTGTTATAACAATGAAGATAATGTTGATAGAAAAGATGATCCAACTTTAAGCCAAGATTTAGCTGTCATTGTAAGTAAGTATAATCTTCCTAGACTTTGTACAAATAAGTTACTAGCCATGCCTAGAAAACAAGGGCATATACTCCCAAAAGATGCAGATGTAGAAGTTATGTTTAAAATAAGAAATTGTTTAAATTATATTTAAGAAATATAAGACAATTGTAAGAGATTTTTCTTGAAAAACAATGAATATTAATTGAAATTTTTAATTTTAAATGCTATTTTAGATTAAAAATCTTATTTTGTAGGCATTTTAAATTTTGTAGGCATTTTGTATTTTGTAGGCATTTATTCGTCAAGCTCATCATCATGTCAGGTAGCTTGGCTAACTCAATTTCTTCAATCAAATTCTTCTTGTCAATCAAAACCCTCACTAGACTTGTTTTGAATGTTTTCTCCTGAATCAGGTACACTGAAATTATATTTTTATTAAAATTGAATGAGAAATAATATAAATTAATGAGTTAATGAGCTTATTAATTTATATTATTTATGAATGAAATATCAAGGGTTGCAAATTCCAAATCAAGGAATTATAAATAAAAGTATTAAATCATAGAAATTTGAAAATCTGGAAAATACTTCATCTAAGCTTTTGTTTGAGTTGGTTGGGTTTGTTTGAGTTTGTTTGTTTTTGTTTTTTTTTAAACATCTTCGCTTCCAACAAGGCTGCAAGCAGCCACTAATTAAAGTTGGAAGTTTCTGAAGTTTTAATTAAATTAAAGTTGGAAGTTACTGAGAAAAGATGAAGATTGCAGAGCAAGATAACGATTGACGGACGACTTAAAAGATTGCAAATTATATGAATCAGGAAAGCAAGATGAAGGAAGCGAATTCCAAAGAGCTGATGTTCGAGGAAAAAAACTAGACGAATAAGCATTTTTGGAGCACTTAGGAACAGTCACAGAAAAAGGATGACACTTGATTGAATGACGAGTAACACGAGAATGAATTATAGTAGATGGCACAAGAGATGCTAGCTCTTTAGAGCAGTGCCCATTATAGTATTTGTAGAAAAAAGAAAGAGAAGCAACATTACGACGATATGATAATGGTTGGAGGTTGGCTGCAAGAGCAGGTTTAACTATGTTTACAGTGGGTTTATGCACCTTGTCTAAAAGAGAAAGGGCATCATCAGAAGAACCGCCCCAGATATGGCAACAATATTCCATACAAGGCCGGATTTGAGATTTATAGAGATAGAGAATAGAATCCAAAGTAAGAAAGTGACGAGCTCGATAAAGAGATGCAACCTTAGCAGATGCTAATTTTGCAACTGATTTGATATATGTTTTCCAAGAAAGATTGGAAGTAAGAGTTAATCCTAGAAGATGAAGAGTAAGTGACTCATCGAGTACATCACCACTCATAAATATAGGAAGATCTAAATTATTGCGATAACGATTGGCTGAAAAAATTGAGTTTTATCTGAATCAAAGTTCACCAGCCACTGTGAGCCCCATGCTATAGCAGAAGTGAGATCCTTTTCAAGCTCAAATGCCCCCTCCAAGCAATCAGAGGGTGTTGGTTTCTTATCACAACAAGAATAAATGGTAGTATCATCAGCAAACAATGCCACCTTAGATGTGAGAATATCTGGAAGATCGTTAATGTAAATTAAACAGAGTATAGGGCGAAGGATAGAACCTTGAGGAACCCCTGAAGTTACAGAATAAGAAGAAGAGTGTTGTCCATCAAGGACAACTTTTATGCTACGATTGGATAGGAAAGATTCAATGATCTTAAAGATGTTGCCGGATACACCATAAGAAGAAAGCTTATGGAGAAGACCAGCACTTTATCAAAAGGTTTTGAAATGTCAAGAGCGATAGCCTTAACCTCTCCACCTTTATCTAATGCACGATAAAACTTGTCAGTTATTACTGTTAGAAAATCAGCTGTAGAACGAGAAGATCGAAATCCATATTGATGGTCAGAAAGTAAGTTATTAGATTCATGATGAGAAATTAAGTGTTTGTTAATTAAAGATTCAAAAACCTTGCTTATGATAGGAAGAAGACTTATGGGAAGGTAGTTAGACAAATCAGATCACTCTCCAGAGTTGGTTGAGGTTGAGTCTTATCTCTTGCAAGTTCACCAGACCTACTTGCTCTTTCTGAGACAAATTTGATTTCAGCTGTCTCATCTTGTGATCTTAGTGTTGATGGTTATCTTCCTCTGATTCGTAAAGACTCCAATAGTCACATGCTTGGCCTGGGCATTTACATTCGTAAGAATTCACCTGTTTGTCGTGAAACTAGGTTTGAATCCACAGACTATTCTTTCATGTGCTTTCGTTTAGCACCACTTCACTCTATTGCCTTTCTCTTTGTTCTATATCACTCTCCTTCATCTCAAGACTGCACTCTTTTTGATGTTATTTCCGATCATATTGACCAAGCCCTCTCTCTTTATCCATCATCTAATATAGTTGTTGTCGGTGACTTTAATGCTCACCACTCTGAATGGCTTGGCTCTAGTGTCAGTGACTCTGCAGGCATTAAAGCCCACAACTTTTGCCTTTCTCAATCCCTAACTCAAATAGTCAACTTTCCAACTCGCTTTCCTGACAACCCTAATCATTTACCTTCTCTACTTGACTTATGTCTTGTTTCTGATCCTAGTCAGTGCTCAGTTTCTCCACATTCACCCTTAGGTGCTTCTGATCACAGTTTGATCTCTTTAAAACTAATATCTCATGCTTCTTCATCACCTGAATCCCCCTATTATCGAACCTCTTACAACTACAGTAAAGCTGATTGGGATTCTTTCCGTGATTTTCTTCGTGATGGCCCTTGGGTAGAAATCTTTCGTCTTCCTGTCGACAAATGTGCTTCTTACATAACTTTGTGGATTCAGGCAGGCATGGAATCTTTTATTCCCTCTTGACGATTCCAGGTCAAACCTCACTCTCCTCCATGGTTTTCCTCACACTGTGCTGCTGCGATTGCCAATCGAAACCGTTACTTCCATATTTATCAGCAAAACTATTCTCCAGAAACAATTGTAAAAAGGTTTTGTCTAACGCCAAAACCCACTATTCTCAGGTCATGAAACCTCGTATCTTATCTCAAAAATTAGGCTCTCGTGACTTCTAGAGAATTTTTAATAATATCAATAATAAGGGCAAGTCTATAATTTTACCTCTCATGCATGGTTCAGACTTTGTCACCTCACCTAAAGACAAAGCCGAATTGTTTGCTAAAATCTTTTCATCAATATCATTTTTTGATTCCACTAATTGCGTTCTACCTGATATTGCAAACAAACAGGTTGATCCATTGCTTGACATTCATATGACTCCAGCATCTGTATCTAAAGTGATTTCCTGCCTAGACTCTTCTACAGCTTGTGGCCTGGACAACATACCTGTTATTGTCTTGCAGAAGTGTTCTCCGGAGCTGTCGTCTATACTCTTAAAACTATTCAACAAGTGCTTATCATAGTCTTGCTTTCCAGCCTGCTAGAAAGCGGCATCTGTTATCCCTATCTTTAAAAATTCTGGAGAGCGATCTGATTTGTCTAACTACTGTCCCTTAAGTCTTCTTTGTATCATAAGCAAGGTTTTTGAATCTTTAATTAACAAACATTTAATTTCTTATCTTGAATCTAATAACTTACTTTCTGATCATCAATATGGATTTCGATCTTCTCGTTCTACAGCTGATTTGCTAACAGTAATAACTGACAGGTTTTATCGTGCATTAGATGAAGGTGGAGAGGTTAAGGCCATCGCTTTTGACATTTCAAAACCTTTTGATAAAGTGCTGGTCTTCTCCATAAGCTTTCTTCTTATGGTGTATCTGGCAACATCTTTAAGCATATTGAATCCTTTCTTTCCAATCGTAGCATAAAAGTTGTCCTCGATGGACAACGCTCTTCTTTTTATTCTGTAACTTCAGGGGTTCCTCAAGGTTATATCCTTGGCCCTATACTCTTTTTAATTTACATTAACGATCTTCCAGATATTCTCACATCTAAGGTGGCATTGTTTGCTGATGATACTACCATTTATTCTTGATAAGAAACCAACACCCTCTGATTGCTTGGAGGGGGCATTTGAGCTTGAAAATGATCTCACTTCTGCTACAGTATGGGGCTCACAGTGGCTGGTGAACTTTAATTCAGATAAAACTCAATTTTTTTCAGCCAATTGTTATTGCAATAATTTAGATCTTCCTATATTTATGATCTGTGATGTACTTGATGAGTCACCTACTCTTCATATTCTAGGATTAACTCTTACTTCCAATCTTTCTTGGAAAACATTTATCAAATCAGTTGCAAAATTAGCATCTGCTAAGGTTGCATCTCTTTATCGAGCTCGTCACTTTCTTACTTTGGATTCTATTCTCTATCTCTATAAATTTCAAATCCGGCCTTGTATGGAATTCTGTTTCCATATCTGGGTTGGTTCTCCTAATGATGCCCTTTCTCTTTTAAACAAGGTGTAAAAAGGCATTGTAAACATAGTTAAACCTGCTCTTGCAGCCAACCTCCAACCATTATCACATCGTCGTAATGTTGCTTCTTTTTCTCTTTTCACCAATACTATAATGGGCACTGCTCTAAAGAGCTAGCGTCTCTTGTGCCATCTACCAGAATTCATTCTCGTGTTACTCGTCATTTAATTAGGTCTCACCTTTTTTCTGTGACTGTTCCTAAGTGCTCCAAAAATGCTTATTCGTCTAGTTTATTTCCTCAAACATTACTTCTTTGGATTTCACTTCCTTCATCTTGCTTTCCTGATTCATACAATTTGCAATCTTTTAAGTCGTCCGTCAATCGTTATCTTGCTCTGCAATCTTCATCTTTTCTCAGTAACTTCCAACTTTAATTTAATTAAAACTTCAGTAACTTCCAAACATTAATTAGTGGCTGCTTGCAGCCTTGTTGGAAGCGAAGATGTTTAAAAAAAAAAAAAAAAGCAATGTCTACAATCAGATAAATCAGGTGGGAGTACTCACTTAGAAATCTCATGTCAACAGCTAGTATGTTTAAATTTTATTAAGTTATTTTTATATCTAAATATGTTGTTTTCGATTATATTTGGCTATAAAATTTATTTTAGAATATCAAAAAAAACAACCTTTCATTATTAATTGAGATTTGAGATGGAATAAATACATTATTAAAAGTTAATAACAAAATTGGGACTCTAAATGAAATAAATATGATAATGGATGTTGAAACATTGGGAAAAAAAAATTTACTAAAGGACATGGATAAAAATACGATATTGGTATTTTATATGATTATATCATCCATAAATATACTTTTAAAATTTAAATCAACGGCGCACTGATTTAAGTTTGCACTTACAAAAATGAGGAGCATTCAGCAAACATGCTATTTTTCTATATACTGCTTTTAAATCATGTTGCAGATTTTTCTAGTACTAAAATGAAGATTTATTTAGTTTTTCTCTGGATTATTAAATTTATATTTAAGTATTTTTTTATTTTATTTACTTGCAGTTGGAAGAGCTAAAAGGTATTGGTGGCGATAATTTTGAACAATTTACACGCAATATAATAACAAAGTAAATTTATAACTAATACAATTTTTAAATGATTATATTTTATTCTGGTAACAATTTAAAAACATTTCGGTTTAAGTTGTGAATATGATTTAAACATATATTTTTTTCATAGTAAATTATCTGGTTATATATATAATTTTTTCATATCATTTCATTTTTCAGATTGTTCATTGTTGAGCTATGATCAAAAATGAATTTGAAAGGAAAGGACCGTAAAGGTACTTCAAAAATAAAGATTTTCTTTGACAAATTAGAGTACAATAGTGTAATGAGTACAATAGTGCAATGAGTACAATAGTGTAATGAGTACAATAGTGTAATGAGTACAATAGTGCAATTTACGGTGAGATCAGTTATAAATAGCTGTACTAACAGTTTTATATAATATATACATTAGGGTGTCCCAAAAAACAACATTTTTGAAAAATAAATGCAGAGACCCCCTTAATGTGTTCTATCTAATACAAAAACACTAGATTTAAAATTTTTTTGAATAAAAAATATTTTAAGGGGTCCCTCAAGACCCTCGAATATTTAATGGGTCCCTAATATTTTCAAAAAAAAAAATTTTCAAAAATATGTCAACCTGGTACTCAAATGAAACGAAATTATATAAAAATTTCAAAAATAATATAAATTTCAAATATAGAATTGTTATTTTTGGTTTTATTACATGAAGAATTACGTGTTATAACAAAAAACAAAAAAATGCATTTTCTATGTATTTTTATGACAATTTTGATAAATAAGTTAAAATTTTTCCAAATTAAATATTATTTTTGAAATTTTTATATAATTTTGCTTCATTTGAGTACCAGGTTGACACACTTTTGAAAAACTTTTTTTTTGAAAATATTAGGGACTCATTAAATATTCGAGGGTCTCTGCATATATTTTTCAAAAATGTTATTTTTTGGGACACCCTAATATACATATATCTTATGTATTTAATAATATTAATAAAATTATAGGCGCAGTTATGGCTAAATGGTCAAATGCTGATCAAAGATCTATACGAAAAATTGTAGGAAACAAGTTGAAAAATGCACCCGCTGAGTTAAAACTTTCGCCAAAATAGAACTAATTAATTTCATTTTATATTCATTATTATTATTTATTATTTCATTTATTTAACACCTAATGTAATTTACAAGGTAAAAAAGAAAAATAAGAAAGTTATTTCTCGTGATTTTCACTTAAGAATTTTTTCTTCCAGAATTTGTTTAAAAGTTCCTCTTTGCTCTTTCGCATTCCAGCACTCTATTGCATGTTTCAAAGTTTGTTTAACTTCGGAGGGAATTTCACTTTTAGAAAGTGCTATTTTTATCTTCTTTTTATTTTGAATTAAGTTTTGAAAATTTAGCATCCGAAAACGGCATGGGTCCTGAATA
This sequence comes from Hydra vulgaris, assembly GCF_038396675.1. Classification (NCBI taxonomy): domain Eukaryota; kingdom Metazoa; phylum Cnidaria; class Hydrozoa; order Anthoathecata; family Hydridae; genus Hydra; species Hydra vulgaris. The sequence goes on along the minus strand of NC_088928.1, from coordinate 62,731,293 downwards.
TCGCCAACAAACGAATGTTTAAATAAGGGGTGTTTCAGTTGTGAAAAGATAATGTCTGAAGTTGTTTTATTATTAAGAAGACGAAGAAACAAGTTTAATTTATTTTGTTGAATACTTTTTGAAATTTCCTGGATTTTAAATAGCGAATTTGTATAGTTCTTACTGTGTTTTGAAACATTTAAAAGCGATTTTAGTGCACTCCTTCCAATTACATCTAGCTTTTTCATCAAATCAGAATTATTTTCACTTATCTCCATACCATAAGTTAAGGTAGGGACTGCCAATAATTTATATATATAAGAAATAGAACTCGGGTGGGCAAACCGGATTCCAGATTGAATAAGAGTTTGAACAACAGCTCTAAAGTTTGAAATTTTTTCATCAACATTTGTATTATTGAGTGAAGCAAAAGTTGAATGTTTAGTATCCCATGTGAATCTAAGTTTATTCTAAAGATTTATTTTATTACTAGATATCGTTATCGTATTGGTTTGTATTTGTGCTTTACCTGAAATCAAGAATTCAGTTTTTTCGGCATTTATTTTAATACAATTTAAATTACTGTAAATATTGCATGTTTTTATCAGCTTTTTGAGACCAGAGAGGGTAGAGCTTAAAAGTATGATATCATCCGCATATGCCACCACACCAGTGAAGTTACCATATATCGATGTGCCAACAATACCTTGATTTGTAATAGTTTCAAGAAGACTTTCAGTGTAAATATTATATAGGTGAGGTGAAAGAATCGATCCTTGTCTTACTCCTTGCTTTAGAAGAAAGGAGTTTGATTTACAACCTTGATATGAGACTGTTGCACTACTATTGTTATATAACGAAGAGATAGTGTTAACTATACAGAGTGGTAATTTTTTATCGAAATATAATTTATCAAATAGGATATTCCAGTTGCAGCTATCAAAAGCTTTTTCTACATCTAAAGAGCATAGGTATACAGGTGAATTGTTCCTATTGTAATGTTTAATTGTTTCGCTAATTAGAAATTCAGCATGTAGCGTATTCATTATGTAATACATATATATAATCTATTATAAAATATTTACATATATATGTATATATATATATATATATATATATATATATATATATATATATATATATATATATATATATATATATATATATATATATATAATTTACTGTATATATTGTTTTATCAGAAATTTTAAATTCAAACTAAAAATTTATTTGTCGTTTTATGGTTTGAATTTAATAAAAAGACACAATGTTTATAAATATTGCTAAACTGCTAAATTTAGCGGTTTAAAATACATCTTTAAAACACGTATTTTTAGATTTGGGTTCTATACTAAAAAATAACGCATTTTAGACACCTTATGTAAGTTCTGAAAAACGTTTAAAATACGTTTTTTTACTTGGGATAACACGCGTATTTTTAAAACGCATTATTAACAACTTTTCGATACGTGTTCTCAGATTTGCGTTCTAAACTATAAAAAGACGTATTAGGAGCGAATTCCATATGCGTATTTAAAACGTTTTAAAAACGTATTTTTGTCTGCTGGGTGGAAACACATGTTGATTTTGATGCCAAAAGTGTAAAACATTTTGATCATGTACTGATAATTTTATATAACCACTAATTTCTTTTTTTAAATCTAAACTTATTGTTTTGTCACTATCATTTCCTCAATCATCATCTTCATCGTCAAATGATTAAAAAACTTAAACTTTTTTGATTTGATTGTCACCTTTTTAACTGGAATTATTTTACAAACTTTTTTTGTCAGGTAAAAATCCGACAAAAATTCCTTCACGTATTTTAAATATTTTTTTTCTCATTTTTTTCAAAGCATTGAAAACTTTTATAGTTTGGATCCAAAAAAGTGGCACATAATAAAAACGAATCGTTCTCTAAATCATATGAGTCTTTGTAAGTTTTTAAAGATTCTAACAAATGCAATTTTAAAAGCATAATTAAAGGTGGGGTTTCACTTATTTTCTTATTTAGTTGCTTCTCAAGATACTTTATACTTGGAATAATTAAAGAACATGTTACATAAGTATCGCCTGAAAGTAAAACACTTACTTGATTAAAGCTTGCTAATGTTTTTACCGTTTTCAATTGAGTAATATTCGTAAGTCGTTTTAGTAGTTTCCTCAATGAACTGTGTATCAATTTCAATTTTTTTTTGAATGGATGAAAAACTTAAACTGGTTTTGCCACCGTTATGATTTGGAGAAAACGTATTATTGTTTGACATAATTTAATAATTTAATTTTTTAAAATATATTTATAGATATTGTTTAGAAGAACAAGGACATTCCATAAAATTTGTTGCGCTGAGAAACTTGATGAAGTTATCACAATCAAATCAATTTCAAGACATTCATTAAAAATCTTTTATTTTTCAGAAATACCAAAAACTATATATAATTTGTGAAAAATAGGTAATTAAAATGTTTTGTCTGTACATGTATTGCCCCAAATGTTATTTTACTAAATTAAATAAAAATCGGTTTTTTAGCAGAATAACTTGGTTAAAACAGCTGATATTTTAATTAATTTCATACAGAATCAATGGCGGATTAAAGCATTTCAGATCTTAGGCAGAGATATTTCAAGGGCCTCTTTTGATGACAACTGAGGGTCTTTTCAAAGGACTTTTTTTATCATTTGCTTTTTTTGGTAGTTTCGCCCCCTTCTCCACAAAAATGTCATGTCATGGCCCATAAATTTAGGCATTTCACTACCAAATTTTTTTTGTAAGTTTTAGATTGATAAATCATTTTTTCTGTTTAAATCAAATCATAAAATTACTTATATTAAACAATATTAGTAACAAAAATATTCAACTATTATATGCTATTTAATTTATTTTTTTATTTTTTATTTAATACAGTATATATTTGTATACTTTTTATATTTGTTTCAGATTAAAATTACGAGCCTCTTTTTCAAGCAGGCCTTAGTCAACTGCTTAGTTTACCTAATAAGTAATCCGCCACTATACCGAATACATAATTAGTTAATTTATTTTTTACAATTTTTGAAATAAAAATAAAAGTAAATAATTTAACATATATTTAATAAACAATGTAAATTTAATAAAAAACTCTAATTGTCTAAATTTTACAATCTGATTGTCGTAAATGAATATATTAGCGTTTTAAAAATGTAGAACTAACTAATTTACGAGTTCTTAACATCAAAAAATGATTGGAGGTGTCATATAAAGGAAATTCAAATTTAGTTCCGGCGCAAAACACAACTCTTAAAAGTATTGCACCATCTATATTTTATAAATTTGTTTCACATAATTATTTTTATTATTACATATAGTTTAATTATAAATTGAAAACTTTTTCTCTTAAAAAACTTGAAAAACTCTTAAAAGCAAGTGATTTATCTAGTAAATTATGGACATCATTGTTTGCATGAGTCAGCTGTTCGGAAGACATAAGGCCGGGTGAATAAAAATGAGCAATTGCTTTTACTCAGTAATTGGTCAGCTTTACGTGAATAAAAACTTTACCAATTTTATTTAACTTTTTATTCACGTAAAGCTGAACAATTACTGAGTAAAAGCAGTTGCTCATTTTTATTCACCTGGTCTATGGTAATTTGACTGATGCAAACCGTAAACACCCTAATAAAAGGAAATAACCTTTAAAAAAAAAAAACGTTCTAATTTTTTCAATAGCGGTTTCTCTGTGACAAGACCTGATGGTCTTCTTTGAGTATCGGCGTTCTTTATATTTATTTTTATTCTTTATTTCTTAACGATATCTTGACTTGTTAACTTTTCTTTTTTTATATATTTTTGTATCTGTATCATAAATATTATAATAAAGAACATAAAAATTAAAAAAATTTAGATTTATAAAAATTATTTTTGTGTAATAGTCATACTTAGGGATTTTATATAATTTTTGAGCCAACTTAAATAATTTATTTTTTAATAAATTGCATTTTTAAAGATGTTTCATTTTTAAAATGGTTGTAACCACCTCTTTAGCTTACACGGCCAGCGCAAGTTGGCATCACGTCAAGAGCGCCATTAAAATTGTTGCTGACTGGAAAAGAAAATGAAAGTCCTCGCTTTTTAAAATTGAAAGGCCTACATTTCCTGACTGACTTATATAAAAAATTCAACTTTGCCAACTAAATGAGCTAAAAGTTAATTGACGGGGTGTCACACACCTTCACAAACAACCACCCCACTTCTTCACGCCGGTATCTCGTTAAATTTCTGGAACCGAAAAAAAGTATTTTGATGTTTTTTTTATTTTTACGGTATTTTGCTGTTCAATGATCATGTATTAACAAACTTTTTTCTAAAATTCTGATAGAGTTCTAATTAAAGTTCATGATCCCGTTTCTATCAGAATTTTTGAAAAAAACTCTTTTTCTTCGGCGCCCCTTGGACATTTGCCGCCTGCGACAAACTGTCCCTCCCCCCCCCCCCTCTTCTCGGCGGCCCTGAATACTTGTCAACTTTTTATTTAGCTAAAATATATCATTAATATATCAATTGTATATATAATATATTAATAATATGTTTTATATATTATTAATATATAAAATAAAATATTAAATGAACAAGTTTGGCGGAAGGGACAGTTTGTCCAAGGCAGAAGATATCCAAAGGGAGCCAAAGAAAAAGAAGGTATCTAAAAATAAAAAGGTCATTCACTGAAAATATAAGGAAATTTTGAGAAATAGGGGCGCTGACCTGGTTTTCTGTCCCAGGCGGCGTAAAGGCTATCGGCACCCATGCTAGTATTATTTAGAATAAAAATTTTGTCGACTAATTTGAATTAACTAAAAAGTTAGTCGACTATTTTTAGTTAGACTAAAAAGTTAGTCGGGTAATTTAGTTAACTAAAATGTTAGTCGACTAATTTTAGTTAACTAAAACATTAGTCGACTAATTTAAGTTATACTAAAAAGTTAGTCGACTAGTTTTAGTTACGGTTTTTTTAGTTGAGTTAGTTACGATTTTTAGTTTTGGTCACAACACTACAAAATAGCAGCTATTTGTGGCAAAGATGATGACGTATTTTTGACTGCTAGAATACCTAATATCGAGGTATTGAAAAAACGAATAACTTACGTAGATCGTAATTTTTGCTGGAATTACTTCTTGATATTTGGAACAATAGTTAAAAACTTATCCAGTTAACATTTAAGAAAGTTATATAAGTCGATTACAGATTCAAAAGTTGCGAACAATATTTCAAAGTTTAACTTTTTCATCGTAAAGGCGCCATTTTGACTTGCCACTAGAATAATTATATTACCACGATTTTAAACAATTTTTGGCTTCGTTCTCCTCTGGCTAGTCTATTATATCTCCTAAGAAAAAATTGATACTCTGTTATTCTGACTTATGTAATCATTTTCATGTTCTTATTTTACCTTTAAAACTAGAAAAAACAAAATAAAATGTTATCTTTGTATTGATTGCATTTTAAGTCATTTATTATTTCATTTTATTATTAGACTTTTTTTCCGTTTAAATAATTAGTTACAGACTTGACCTTTGACAAAAATAGAATCAAACCTCAAAATATGTGAGTAAATACATAATGGTTTTTATTGTATAGTTTTTATGATTACCCTTTTTCAGTTATCCTTGGTAAAGTTTTTATATATTTTTGAACAATAGTTGGTGTTTTCTTTATAATAATAACTTTTTCATTATAAACCAATTAAGTTAAAAATGTTTTTAAACATAGGAGAAAGGCGCTTATGATGGGACAGCGCCTTTGATAGCATACCGGTCATATTTCCATAAAAATTGGTTTTGGTGTAAAAGCGGTTAGACCTACATGACTATACTGACTTTACATCAGTTTTATAGAAAATACATCCCTTTTGCAGAAATATTGTTTTTATAATCAACAAAAATCGATTTCGGGATGTGCTGTTGTAGTTTTATTCCCTTCATATATTTAAGATTGTGATTTTATTATTAACTGTGCAGAAAGGGAATTTTCATGCATTTTATATTCAAGTTTTGTGCATTTAGAGGAATACTTACTTTAATTTTATCTTTTGAACAAGGCAGACACAGGTTGTTTTAATGAAAATGATGACTTCTTCCCATGATGGAATACTGACGAGTTAGGTGTGTTGCAAGAAAAGAAAATATTTAAATGAAAAGAAAATACGTTATTAGAAAAACTTATTTTTAAGTAAAGTAAAACAAAAGAGATGCTCTAAAAGTTTATTTTTTGGTTCAAAAAATACATAAAACGTAATATATCCTATGCGCATGCGCAAAACTTTACAATGCTGTGTAGTGTGAAATGGTAAATTAGGATGGTTCCAAGTAATTTCTGGCTTTTCTGAGGGAAGACTCTAAAGTTAAATGAAATCATTAAGTTACCCTTGATTCTTACCAGCCCCATCCACATGCTTTTTTTTTAAAATAGGAATAACTTATAAAAAAACAAAATTGATAATTCCTTGTTTCATGTAGAACAATAATAACTCCGAGGGTTATTATTGTTCTACATGAAACAAGGAATGTATCCATATCAAAACTTTTATTATTGGTCTCTCAGGATACTGTATAATGAAGCTTCAAAGTTAAGTATGCCATCATAGACGCCTTTCCCCTAGTTGGTTTTTGGTCGTCAAGAAGTTAAAACAAGTTCTTTAAAGCAACTCTGCATTGTGCGTTAAGGTCAATATCAATGGTACCCTAAAGAAGTAAAATTTAATACAAATTGAAATTTTTTTTATAAAAACATGACAAATAAAAAGCACTTGAGCTAAAATACCTAAAAAAACTATCAAAAACTTATTTTTTTAAAATTTTATTAAAAGAAACAATGACTGCATGAATGAATGACTGAAAATTATTATTTTTGAAATTTTTATAAATTTACTTTTTTTGAGTACCAGTTTGACATACTTTTGAAAAAATTTTGTTTAGATAATAATTGAATCTCTTTTGTATTTAGGGTCAATTCGGACTTCTTAAAATAACTTTTATTCAAAAATTTTTTAAATCTAGCGTTATTTTATTATTTATAAAAAATCTTGTAGTGTATTAGAAAAATTTTTCAAAAAAAATAACTTTCAACCTATTCATAAACGATTCATAAACATAAACCCAGTTTATATTATTTGTCTTGTTCGAAAAGTTTTTGCTAACCTAGAAAACTATAAAAAAAATTTTCAACACTTCTTAATCCTGACCTTAAAACAAAGTATTTCACTACCAACTTCTTTATTGCTTTATAATACCATAAATAATTGTCAATGAGGACAAGGGTTTCTGTTAGTAAATTTATGGAGTCAGAACAACAAGAGGGGCCTATTTGCAAAAGGCTTTAAGTCCCAGTAAATTGATTTTGAGAAAACAACGAAAAACTGAATTACTTATGGTTGCGCATCAAAAGAAATTTTCTTTATCTATTTTTAGGAACTAATCAATGATTGGTATTTTTGATGTTGCAATTGATAAATTCAAATTATGTGAGCTACAATGTGTTGCAATTGCTTTTGGTGATCCTTTTAAAATATAGCTGGCAACACCTTTTTTTACAGATTACATGGTTGGTGCGCCATCGTAGCACTGGCCTCTACAAGAACTAAGATCAACTCCACTTTCGCTATAAAATTTCATCAAACTTTCCCCAATACGTTTGCCTGTTAACCTGTCAAGATTCAAAAAGTCAAGAAATACTTCTCTAATTTCTCCGTTTACGTATCTCATACATACTGATTGAATTTGTTGGTTTGCAGTTGTTACCTCGTCTGCTAAAATTGAATGGTGATTTGCAGCTTTGATTTCATTAATTAGTCGCTCTTGTATATATTTCTTTCTAATTATATCAATTAGTTCATTTTGACTATTGGGGCCAAGGTACCTGACATCTTTGCATAGTGGTGTTTGTATATGTGCATTAAGTTCAGCGTTATAGTGAGCTATTTCTTGCACAATTGTAAGAAAGTTTCCAGGATTACCTTTTTGGTTTGAGTTTTCCATACACTTTTCATAAGTTCCACGAAATGCAAGTCCTTGTTTCCCCATCAAATGCACTATTCTACCTAATGTTTCAACAATGTACGGGTACATTTGTTGTCGGTTTTCTAAAGTGCTATCGCTTTGTAATGGAATGGTTTGTCTTGGATCTTCAAAACGACAACAAATGCTATTAGCTTGTTCGATAGCTTCTTTATGGTATCTATTGCCTATATGTAGTTTTTGTTTCTCTAAAACATTGTGCCATTCCTTATATCCACGGATAACAAAAGCTCCCAAAGATTTTTGTTTATCCTGCTTTAGAAATAAAGTGTATTTAGAAAAAAAGTATATGCAGTAGACTGCGTCTTCACTTTTGCTGTAGAAATATCCAATTTGTAAATATTCTTCTTTACAAGCGCGTTTGCAACCTTGTTTTAATGTTATGGGAAATTGACAATGTATCTTCGTAAACATTTTGTATATTTCATGTGGTGATAATTCTTGATTTCCACGCAAGAGTTCGTCAATATCATATCGTTTTTCTTCTTCTTTAAAATCACATTCTTTTAAATTTGTTTGGTCTAATTCGCATGACAAGCTTTTGTTAACATTATTATCATCTTTAAGAGTTTCCTCTTTTTCTTCTACTTTGGGTAATGTTTTATCGGTTACATTTTGAGAACTGTCGATAATAAAAAACACTTGAAACGTAAGTAATTATAAATAAACTTTCAGATCTTAAACTATACCAAAATTAAAAAAACTCGCGTAAACATTACAATAAAAAACAAGTAATAACAAAAGTACTACCATAAAAAAATTTAACGTATAGATAATATCTATCTAATTAATATCTATATCACTGCATCAAGAAATTAATTCTGATTTTTTATTCAGTAAATTTTCTTGATCTAAATGAGTAATAATTTCAAATTTTTCTTGTAAACATAGTATACATTTTTTGGAAATGTTGTTATAGGCAAGCGCAGTTTTTAGGATAGACCAGCTTAATTTAAAATTAATATTTTTTTCTTTTAGTTGCCAAATATATTTAGACAGCATAGTCTCTTTTGAGTATTTTTTATGTTTAAAAGATTGTTTGTGATCGGCATAACGTTTTTTCCATTTGCCCTCGGTTAAGCCAATATAATGTTTATCAGGGTTGTTTTGCGAGGAAACAATGCATTCGTAAATAATATTTTTTGATAAGCATTTGCCATTCATAGGGCAGCTTGCAGTTACAATTTTCAGTATTTTTTTCTTTGAGAAATTCATTTTTATTAATCAATGCAAAATTATGGCCTTTTATAATTCTTTCAATATTTTTTGTACAGCTATAGCTTACTTTAATAGTGTTTCTGTTAAAAATTTTGTGCAATTTATTAGAGGAAGAGAAATGTTTGTCAACTAATTTTAAAAACGCTTCTCCAATGTTTGTTGAAACATTTTTGCTGTACGGAGGGTTGAACCAAATTATATTTCTATTTCTATTTCGCTTTTTTGCAATTTTTGTTTCAAATTTTAGCTCGAAATTTTTAAATCCGCTTTTTTTAAGAGCATTTTCATACACGCGTTTGGAAGAGTTAAAAATATTTTCATTAGAGGAGTTTTGATTAAGTTTATTGTTAATTGAAATGGGAACTTGTTTTAAGTTTTGAGGGGGATGATTCGAATTTATATTAATATACGATAATTCATCATTAGGTTTATTATAAGGCCTATAAGAATTTTCTGAGAGGTTAAATGTGACATCAAGAAAATTCACAATTTTTAAATTAATGTTTATCTCAACTTGGAAGCCAATGTTTTTGAAAATTTCGATAATATTTTTTCTGACTTTGTCAAGTTGAGGCACTGATATTTTTTGCATTATTATTATGCCATCATCGCGGTACAAGCCTAATTGATTAAAATAAACTATTTTAGCTAGGGAATTTAAAATATATAAGTCTACAAATTCGCAAATTTCTGCTTCCTCGTAACTTCCCATTGTTACATCAAAGCATTCGTGCGTGGTTTTTTTCTTCCACGTCTCATTATTGAAATAGAGTAAAGTTTTTCTGCAATATTTAATTAGACGAATAGTGTCGTCTGTAATTTCAGTGTGGGTTTTTCCAAATTCTATTGTTTTATCTAAAATTTCTGCTGTAATTGAGGGGTAAAAATCATTAACATATATATATATACATATATATATATATATATATATATATATATATATATATATATATATATATATATATATATATATATATATATATATATATATATATATATATATACATATATATATATATATATATATATATATATATATATATATATATATATATATATATATATATATATATATATACATATATATATATATATATATATATATATATATATATATATATATATATATATATATATATATATATATATATATATATATAAATATATATATATATATATATATATATAAATATATATATATATATATATATATATATATATATATATATAAAATAAATGATATATCAGCCATAGTGTTATAATTTCTTGAGAAACAGCTTCAGCTTGTCAGATTTTAATAGAGTCACTCTTAAAGATTTAAAAGTGATAAAAGTCTAGCTGGGGTCAGGGCCACAGAGAGCCGTCACGCCGCCTGGTACAGCAACCCTGATTGGCGCCCTTATTTATCAAAATTTCCCTGTATTATAGATAAAGGATTTTTTTTTCTCTTTTAAGGTACCTTCTTTTTATTTGGCGTCCCTTGGATATCTGCCGCCCGGGACAAACTGATCCTTTTTTCCCCCTCCCCCTCTCGGCGGCACTTGCAGGAGTAGGGGGAGGAAGGGTAGAACTTGTAGTTATGCTCTATATTCTTTATACTTATTAAAGGTCAAACTTGTCATATTGTAAATCATTTGTTTCAAAAATTTAGCGGTTGGATTATTCTCACTTTTTTATATAAAAAACTACGCGTGCTTTGCCCCAAAATATGAATTATTATCGAAATGATAGAATTAGTATCGAAATGATAGAAAATGAATGGGCTTAAAGTTCCGGTCCTATTGGACCTAAATTAATGCCGTAAAAAAATGGCTGACGATTTAACGATCGATGGAGTTGAAAGTAATTCTTTTCTTTCTGTCGATGAAGACAATCTTAGCATCATTGATGAGAATTTTTATAATCAACCTTTGATAGCACTGCAACCTAATTCTCATTTAGGTGGGAATGAAACAGTTTCAGATGGGTTCTTTGAAGATTCTTTAGTTGATATACCTTTAGTTGGGGAAGGGCAAGAAATTTCAACTGAAGCAGCGATACAACAAACCCCTGAAAAATCAGGTATTAAACGAAAAAATAATAAAAAATCAAAACCCAAAATCAAGGTAAAAAATAAATTGACTACTACCAATCTTGATAACGAGGACAGTAATGATATCGACGTTCCTCGTAAATGGTCAAGAAAAAAGGTTCAGATTAAAACATTTGAAGGAGAGTTCTCAGTTATTGTATGGGCTTCAGGTATTCTATATTTTACACATTTCTAGATTTAAAAGTTTCTATTTTTTTCACATTTCTATATTTACATATTTCTATAATTTACATATTTAATATTCACAGTTGTTTTTTTTCAGATATGATATGTGTGAATAAAATAAGTGTATATAAATCATAAGAACAATTTCGAATATATCAGCCGCAATACAAAAAGTAAATCTCTGTATGAAAAAACATTATTGCACACAAAACTATTATCATGGTGAAGCTAATGTATCATAATAGTTTTAATTGGCAGTGCAGTGTCTATAAAGTTTTTGAATTATTTAAGGTTTAAATAATGTGAATAAAATTTTTAGAAGCAGCATTTTCAAATACTGTAATTTTTTAAAACTCAAAACAAGTAGGTTTCCATTTGATAACTTAAATATCATCTCTTTATGTAGTTAAAATGCATTTGGCTTTGTATAAAATGTCAAATATCCAATAACACACCCATTTACTCCATTTATCTCTACTTAAATGATCACTACTATCTCCAATTATTAGAAATTTTTTATTTTGTTTCAGTTACTTTCTAAGCAATAAACTAATATTAGAAAATCTAAAACTAAAATCATTTTAATATAAAAAAAAAAACACATTTTTGAATAAAGGTGAACAACTTTTTATACAGAATTAACAGCTATATAGTAGTAAACACTGGCAATTTGGGCAAACAGGATTTTTTTGGCGTTTCAGATTGTACACTTTTAGGCATTGTGCAAGCTTTGAGCTTTAGTATATTCATCCAAATATCAAATGAGAATATTTTGGAAAATATTGTGACTTGAGCCTGGAACTGAAATACCCCAAAATTTTGACACCATTGCCCCATAGTTGGGGGCAATGAACCAATAAAAATATTTTTCTACTATCTTATAACACATTTAAGTTTATCAACAGGTTTTAAATTTGATCTTATAGTCTTTTAGTAATAAAAAGTTATGATCATGTGAGATTCTCACCCTCCCCAATATGAGGAGGTTGTATATTTTACTTGATCATAACTTTCAAACACTAAATGATTATTATATGAAATTGAAAACCTGTTAATGAATTTAATTATATTATAACGTAGTATAAAAATATTTTATTGCTTCATTGCCATTATGATTGGGGTAGGGGGCAAACATATTGGGGTATTTTTGTTCCTAGGCTCTAGTCAGTGCAATATTTTCCAAAAATGTTCTCATTTTACATAAGTATAAACATACTTAAGTTTGGAGTTAGCACATAGTCTTAAAGTGTTATATCTGAAACATCAGAAAATCATGCTGACACCTATAGATAATTACATTAAGTAACTAGTAGTAGCAGTAAAAGTTGCATCAAACAAATAAAAAAGAAAAATTAACAATAAAATTTTTTAAGCTTGATTTTTTACATAGGCTCATAGCAATTGCAACACTTTAACATCATCTTGACTTTAACATCATGACTTTAATATCATCTAGTTTGGTTATTACAGTACATTTTACATGTTACCAAATGTCACAATCATCACAGCATACCCACTGATCACCTCTATCTCCATGGACACCATAATTAGGACTTATAGTGTCATTTTTGTCATCATAATCACTATTATTTTTATCTCTAGGAACTCTTTGTTTTATCTATTTTTTTCTTTAACTTTTTTTTTTTTCTTGTTTTTTTTTTGAAGCTTCTTCTCTTGTTCATTTTAAACATGCTTCTTATATTAATATCACCATAGTGAAACCTAATAACCTAAGCAGATCTTCTACGATAAGAGCTCTCTGCACTTTTTGACTGTAATTCTTTTAGAAAAAAATCTTTGATAGACGAGCCTTCTGAAGATGATGTAGAAATAGGTAACAATGAAGCAGATAATATTGATGTTGAAAGGGAAGTATCATTAATAGAAATGCTTTGAAGGTTAGGCATTGAACATGATCTTGTGAGGTGATTAGTGGTGAATGTAGGTTTCTTTACTGGTAACTGAAAATATCGATTAAACAAGTGTGTGTCACTAGCAGCCTTGTTTAGAGAGAAAATGCCAGTTCCTTTAAAACCACTTTTGATTTGTTCCACAGTAAAAGAACTCTGAAAAAGGGTGCTTAGTAATTCTAGAAAATGTTTCTTTGAGACTAGTCCATTATGTGTTCTTGCATATTTTAGAAGTAAACTTAGCCATTTACTTTTTACGGATCGAAAAACAGATATATCTAAAGGTTGAAGAAGATGGGTAAGATTCGCAGGAATACGTAGAAGAATAACATTTTTTTTTGCTAAATCAATAAGTAAGAAGCTAATATGAGAAATGTGGCCATCAAATATAAGTACATGTGTGCAGTTTGCAAGGTGCTTTGAATACATTAAAAATATATTTTGAAACCATTCCAAAAAATGAGGACACTCCATCCAGTCCTTATTACTAGTAATATAAACAGCTCCATTAGGGCCACCTTTAACCCAGTCCATATACAAATTTTTTCCTTTGTAGATTACATATGGTGGCAATATCATTTTGCTAGCAGAGCATGCATTTATAGTAATTTGCTCACGACCTGAGCCACCAATGCTCTGAGACACTCTATCAGCACTTTGTTTTGCTAACACATTTTGTTCCTTTGGGTCAGTGATGAACAAAAAAGCATGCCACCGGTCTTTACTTGGTAAACAATCTATAAAAAGTGTATCAATATTGTTTGCTTTAATAAAATCTTGAATTAGATCTTTTACCTCATCTCTTGTGAAACATCGGTCCCGATCAGCCAATAAAATAAGGCATTCTGACAGCTCTTTTTCCTGCTGTGATATTAAAACTGTTTTTCGTTCTGGATAAGCGTCAAATAGATAGCTCACCTTTTACTCATTTTGAATAAACTCTTCTGTCACACCTAAAATCTTTGGATGCCTGGTTTATGGACATTTCTTTACTTAAAACAGAATTGCAGGCATCTATCATTTCCTTGGTTATTTGAATAAGATTTCTTTCCTCCCTGTTTTAACTTTTTGTACGTTCAAACCATTCTAGAAAAAAACATAAACAAGATTTGTTCTCAAAAATGCATAAAAAATTATATTTAAACAAAAAAAAGTAGTTTTTTAATTTAGCCATAACTTTCACAATTTATCACTGATTTAAATTCATTAGAGAGTTTTGCCATTTTTTACTTATCAAGGAGGGCATTAAAAGCAACTTGTTTTTAAATAAAAGCTTTGTACTCTAATTAAGAAAAAAATTTAAAAAATAAATAATATTCAAATAAGTCTTACTTTTGCTAGTAATACAAAATGTTTTTGTGTAAGCTAGTTTTAAAGATATACGTTTAAAATGTGTAAACCTTTATTAGATGGCTTAATGACTTCGCTATTTTTAACTTAAAAAAATAAAACATTTAAATTATTTTTTTATGTCAAAATATTGCTTAAATAGAATTGTGTAAATTTAAGAAAGTACATAGACACCAGTGATTTTTAACTTTTTTCAGAAAAATCTATTGCTTCAAGCGGGAGTAACTTAAATAGACCATAAAACTATTATGTGCAAAATTTGAAAGTTCCAGGTCTTTTTGATTATATCTTATTTTAATTAAAATTTTTTACATATAATTTACTATGAAACAAAAACTTGGGCGGTCATGTTTAATTAATTTTTTAAATGAGTGTAAAACATTTTTCAGCGTTTTTTTTATATTTAATGAAACATAAATAATTTTTAAGCTTTAGCTTTAAGCAAACTAATACAAAAAATTGCTGGTATCTAGTGTACAGTTTGAAAGCAGTTTTTCACATGTCATATGTGTACAAGAACTTTTAAAATGCCTAATTTTGCAAAAAATCACGAAGATTGTCGGAAATCTGTTTGTGTAATCTGCATGAAGAAGTGCTCACGTGAGTTGACTCAATTCCTTGCTGAAAAAATCTTCAAACACTACCATACAAATCTTGATTTTAGTGAAGGAAAAGATGTTGCTTTTACACCTTTATTTGGTTTCTCTTCAGTAAAAGTCGAGCCAGCAACAAGGTATCAAGATTGCAACTGTCCCATTTGTTAAGTTGGTCATCTAAAGCTGAATGAGAACAACCCTTTAAGGTGCTCCAAACCTGAGGAAGACAATACTCCTCAACGATGTGGTGATTGCTTGAGTCTTGTTGGAAGAGGTCTGCCACATCAGTGCACTCAATTCAAATTTAGAGAGAATCTAAAACAGTTAGATACAGCAGATCCATTGGCTGCAGAACAAATTGAAACTCAAGTAATCTCTTCCAAACCTTCAACTCCAGGAGGTACTGTCAAAATTTTACACCCAAAAGGTGGTCAACCTCTCAGAGTTTGACCACCTTTTGGTCAAACTCTGAGACAGGTATGAAATTACACATATTATGATTTTTAAATTTGAACTAAAGATATTTAAAAATGTTTACATTTTTTAGGAAGCTCAAACGACACCTTTTTCCTGAGCCAAGAATCAAAACTGAAGATCTTGTCCAGGTTCAGTTGAATACAGGATTGTCAAATCTAGGCATAAAGAAATTGGCACCAACCATTAACAGAGTCAGTGACACCAAGATTGTGGAGCCAAATTTTCGTGCTAAGTTTGAGGCCATTGGTGCACAGCTGTCTGAATTTTTTACTCAAACCAGCATCACAGTTTTTTCAGAAAGCAATGGCAACTCCACTGACTATGTTGTTGTGAATTGCAAGAATTTTGCCCAACTTCTCAATGAAGTACTCCTTTCTCGAAGAATTTTCCAAAGCCATTTAGTCAAGTTAGGAATTGATGGTGGTTGAGGATTTCTTAAAGTGTCACTAGGTGTCATTGAGCTTGATTCTCAAAATGATTCAAGGTCATCACCACATAAAAAACTTTTAGCTGAGAGGATAGCTAAAGACAGCTGAGGAATTTCCAGAAAACTTTGAAAATGTGAGATAAATATTATCAATGATCAATTTCAACTCAGTCAACTTTGTTGTCTCATGTGACATGAAACTTGCCAACATTATATGTGGACTGCAAAACCACGCAAGTTCTCACCCTTGCTTATGGTGCGACAGTAAATCAAAGCATCTCTCCCAATCAGGATCATTGAGAACACTTGGCTCACTTGTTGCCTGCCATCAAGAGTTTGGTAAGTCTGGTAATGACATTAGGAAGGCAAAGTCTTTTGGCAATGTGTTCTATGCACCATTGTTGTCTGGATCTGAAAACAAACTCATCTTGCAACTTATAACCCCAATGGAGCTCCATCTGCTTTTTAGTGTGGTAAACCACATGTATAAAGCCTTGACAGAAGTTTGGCCTGATGCTTTTAGATGGCCCTCAGCTATCCACATCAAACAAGAGCCTTATCATGGTGGGCGGTTTGCAGGGAATGCCTGCCACAAGCTACTCAACAATATAGACATCCTCCAAAGGATTGCAGAGTCAGAGTTTGCTTTTCAAGTTTTTGGAATCATTGATGCCCTTCGAAAGTTTGAGTCTGTGGTGCCATCAAATTTTAAAATGAACGTTGAGGATGATTTTGCAGAAAAAATTGATCGCTCCAAAGACTTATACCTGGCAGTTATGAACATCAGTGTGACCCTAAAGGTTCATACTGTTTTCTTCCATCTGAAGCAATTCATTGAGATGAAAAAGACTCCATTGGGGATTTAGTGAGCAGGCAATAGAATCAATGCATCATCATTTAAGCTTACACTGGCAAAGGTACAAGCAAGATCACCATCATCCAGAATATGTAAAGAGGCTTCTTTCTTGTGTTGTGGATTACAACAACAAGCATTTGTAAAGAATCTAGTCTTTAGAAGAGTTTTTAATATCCACCTTTGTCTTTGTTATGTATACTTGTATGTTTGGAGTAATAAATATTAGTTTTAGAATGTTTTTGAATGCTGTAAAAATAAAATAATTTGAAAAGCTGTCATTTTGCCATTTTGTGCAAAATGGTTAACACTTAAAATCAAATTTATTTTCTTGGACAAAATAGTTGGATTTCGAATTTTACATTTTTGGATTCAGGAAACGTACTTTCATCAAGTCAAAGCAGTTTTCTCGGGTCAGCTCAAAGTAGTTGTCTGCCATTTTGTACATCAGTGCCTCTTACATTTTTGTTACATTTTTGAACTTAAATATTTCTATAATAATAATAATAATAATAATAATAATAATAATAATAATAATAATAATAATAATAATAATAATAACAATGATAATAATAATAGTAATAATAATAATAATAATAATGTTAACTGTACATATGAAAATATGAGTCACTCAACTGTAGTTGCGTGACTTTAACAGTAGTGAAAAATACTAATGGAATTCGTGATATTACAAAATAATAACAATCTAATTTTTATTTAGAATTGCCCTTCCCATGTTCCTCGAGTTTTTTTTTAAAAGTATTTAAATTAATAGAGTTAACAACGTCATAGGTTAGACTGTTCCATTTATTAACAATCCTATTAGTAAAGTAAAGCATTCTTGCTTCAGAAATACGAACATTTTGTTTGTGCAACTGTGACCTCCTAATTTTGGATATATGTTGTTTATTAAAGGGTATCTCCATTTTACTTTATGAATGTCATTTTTAATGACATTCATAAAGTAAAATGGAGATACCTAATTTTCAACAAGATGTTCCATCAAAGCGTCTCTTATTATACTCTCCATTTGCATACAACAGATGTAATGAAACAGGGCGGTAGTTTATTGCTTTCAATTTGTCTCCTTTTTTAAATATAGGGATAATATTTGCACACTGCCATAATCTCGGAATTATGCCACTTGAATAGGATCGATTAAAAATAATTGACAATGAAGTTGAAATACTATTAAAACATTCCTTTAAAACTTTTGGGTGCACTTTGTCCTCTCCGGTAGATTTATTAACATTCAATTTACTTAACTTATTAATAACGGTGTCAATATTTATATCTGGATTGGCAATTGGTTTAGGTAATGCTTTATTAAATGTTGGTGCATTGTCGTTTTCTTTTTGAAAAGCTGAATGAAAAAATTTTTCAGTACTTTAGTAATATCTGGTTCAATTATAGATATTGTTTAATCTTCCATTTCCAAAGCGCTTATTTTCTGATTGATTTTAGTTTTACTGTTTTGATATTGGTGTATCAATTTAGGATTTTCTTTGGCTTTATGAACAATTTCATACTCTCTGATTGTTGATTTTTTTTACTCTTGCTCTCTGATTTTTCAACTTTATTTTTTGTGACTTGATTGATTTTTTTGTATTCCCTTAATTAGTTTTGGTTTCTAAATTTGGAATTTCTGCACTTGACCCACAGTTTTATTTTCAACTTTATCAATGCTGCTAATTTTTTATTAAGCCAAGGTGCTCTTTTGATTTTATTCATATTTGATTGCGGGATATATAGAGTGCATGCCATATCATAATGTTGTAACCATTTATTGTAACACTCGTCTGTGTTAAGGTTTTCAAAGAGCTTATCCCAATTGATTTTATCAAAGTAATTATTCATATTACTGTAGTTCCCTTTATGATACATATATTTTTTAGTGTATGATTGACTTACAATTCTAATTGATGGAGTAAAATTATAGCAAAAAGTAAGAGTATGATGTCCATTAAGTCCGTGTTCAAGTGGTGGGTGGTGTACTAAATTGAAAATTCTTGAATTTTTTTCTGTTATTACCAGATCCAAAATATTGTTTTTTTAATTATTTTCAAGATGAAATGTTGGTTTTATTATGTTTTGGAACATATAGAATTTATCTAAACCATCTATAAATAACTGCGCTATTTCGTTTTTTCCAGTTACTTTGCCTACAGAATCGCTCCAATCAATTTGAGGGAAATTAAAACCCCCACATAAGAGAGTACCACTTGCTTTTTTATTCAATATCATCTTGTCGGCCGCTTCAATTGACCTCATTACATTTATGAAGTTGTATATGTCACTATCTCCAGTACAATATATCTGCATTTAAGTCTTTCTCTATCAATATATATATACACTCCACCACCTTTTCAGAAGGCTCTATCATTTCTATATAAGCAATACCCAGGAATAATCTAAAAATATGTTTTCTAATATTCAACTGTTTAAGATTTTATTGATCTTAGATTAACAGCAAATACAGTAATTCACAAATGCAAACCTATTACATATTAGTATGTTCAAAAGTTTCTTTTTAGATTATCTTATTGAACAGTAAAACCTATTACATATTAGTATGTTCAAAAGTTTCTTTTTAGATTATCTTATTGAACAGTAAAAAAAAGTTTTATAATAATATCAATACTTAATAGAAAATTAAGTTGCTTACTTTAGTTCCAGTTTGTTGAACCATTTAAAAAACAGTAGCTGAATTTATAACAACTCATGTGAAGTAAGTAAGAGCTCTGTAAGACATTAAAGTAATACTTGTTAAAAAATAATTAAAATTATTCCTTTCAATAAGAGAAATACTGAACTAATAAGTAATCTAGTTGCTTAGGTATTTTACTTTTAATATTTCATTCTACTCTTGAAAATGTATTGCTCTGTGTTTCTACAGTAGCGGAGCTTTGAGTAACAAACTGACTGGGCATGCCTACTATTAGTGCTTTGATATTTGATACCATCCATTATTGAGTTCCCAAGTATACTAGGTAGGGTTGAAACTATTTTACTGGTTTCTTTTAATACATATTGCTCTCCATTTGATTGATCTCATTTTTAGGGCTAGACTGACAGCTTTAAGTATAGTCCTGCTTAAGCAGGACTATACTTAAGTATGTGAAAGAACAAGCATGCTTGTTTTATCACATTGCCTATTGCGTTGTGGGTGTTAGGGAGTAGTTCTAGTTTTGATGACACCGTTTCTTTCAAGGAATTGTTTGAATTTTATGCTTTCAAACCATGTCCCCATATCAGTGTGTATTGAGGCGGGTGAACCAAATGACAAGAAAAGGCTGAGGAGATGAGTATTCTATTATGCAACTGTATATGCAATGATATCCTGATACGGAAAGACAAATGGATATTACGATTATTCATTGACTACCACAATGAGGTATTCATTTTGTGTAGCAGATTGCAGGGGACCAACAAAATCTATGGGTTTTGTTGGTCCCCAAAATGACCGTGGGATCTATATGAGGTTGCATAGTTAATATCTGCCATTTCCAAGCGCTAGCAAGAAAGTTTTTGTTTTTTAATTTTTGTAAAGTTCTTTTATTAAAGATAAGAGGAATGGATCTTTGGTCTGTGATGATATTAATGCTTAACACCGTGTTACTAAGTTGCCTCCATCTTCTGTAGTATTCCACTATAGCTACATCTTCTTTCTCAACAATCATGTATTTCTTTTCAGCATTCGATAGTGTCCTTGAGAAAAAAGCTATAGGCCTGCTAAACTGTAATAATGTAGAGCTTTGTCAGAAGCATCTGTTTCTATGGTTAATAGAAGCTTAAAGCCAGGGGAGGCCAGACAAGTCTCAGCAAGTTTATTTTTAAGTGTTTTGATTGCTTCTTTAGCATGAGTTTTGCGTTTTGATTGCTTCTTTAGCACTAAAAATTTAGTATAAGTTTTTTTAAAGTTACTTTTTCATTGTTTATCTATATATTGGCTTCTTTAAATGCATTTAGAAACCTTTTTAGATTTATATTGTGTATTGGGGAGGGTGAACCAATTATATTTTCTGCAGATGATCACATTGTTAAGGTAGGCTTAGTGGTTTCTAGCTTGTTGGTCTGAATAAAATTGTCCATTATTCATTGAAAATTGGAACTACGTTAGTTCACTCAAGATAATTATTTAAACTCATAGGGTCTACCATTAGCTTCAAATTCAGTTAGTTGGTCTTTGGGTTGTATTATTACTTTATGGTAGACAGATTTGAGTTCAGTAGTACTAAAAAAAGAAATAAACCAAGAGCTCATTTTTGACAAATCAAGATTTACTAGGTCGACTATTTTTTAAGTCTGTTTAGACTGAAAATTTTTGTTTCCATCAATGACTGAAATAATTATTCTCTAATTAGTTTTGAGATATAATTTATTTGTTGATAACAAGTAAAAATTAATAAAGGAAGGGAGGGTCTTAATAAGCTTAGGGTGGGTAAGAAAATTTATCAAAAAATAATAAATTCCCCACACCCCATCCTTGACTCGAGAGTACTTTTATTTTTTGCCGTCTAACTGCATAAATTACGATATTCTTTTATGTGCTTCTATTCTTTTATGTGCTTTTGTTTAGCACCACTTCACTCTATTGCCTTTCTCTTTGTTCTATCTCGCTCTCTTTCATCTCAAGACTGCACTCTTTTTGATGTTATTTCTGATCATATTGACCAAGCCCTCTCTCTTTATCCATCAGCCTATATTGTTGTTGTCAGTGACTTTATTACTCATCACACTGAATGGCTTGGCTCTAGTGTCAGTGATTCTGCAGGCATAAAAGCCCACAACTTTTGTCTTTCTCAATTCCTAACTCAAATATATATATATATATATATATAAATATACAAGCAAATTCCTTGGCAGGAGGTAATGAGTGCGAGAGCGGGAAAAAGCTCTCCTAAAACAAATATGACAAGTCATGCTCCTCTCAACAGCCTTTTACAAGAGATTTAGGTTTACCTGTTTATTCCTTAAAGAAATTGCTTTAATACAAAATTTAAATGCAAAAACTAAATACAAAATTTGATTTTATACTTGTTACAAGCATATGCTTATAACAATAACACTGATAAACAAATAAAATTTTATTGTGCATATCTTGTTAACTAGGTGGTTTTTTAAAACAAATTAAATATGCTGATTTCAAATATGCAAACCATTTTTCACCATCACGTCAAGTTGTAAAGATATTTGGGTTCAAATCTTTAGTATTTAAGGTAAAGTCCCTAATATTGTCGAAAAAAAAGTTATTCAAAAGTATGTTAACCTGGGTCTCAAAAGAAGCGTATTTTCATAGAGATTTTGAAAATGGTATTTGTTTGTAATAAAAATAAGTACTTTTTGTATTATTGCTGAGAAACATTTTGTTAAAATTTTTTTTAAAAGTCTTTAGCATTTTTTCACATAATTTTTTTTGTCAATAAATTTTAAGTAAAAATATTTATCTTTTCTAAAATCTCTATGAAAATACGCTTCTTTTGAGACCCAGGTTGACATACTTTTGAATAACTTTTTTTTCGACAATATTAGGGACTTTACCTTAAATACTAAAGATTTGAACCCAAATATCTTTACAACTTGACGTGATGGTGAAAAATGGTTTGCGTATTTGAAATCAGCATATTTAATTTGTTTTAAAAAACCACCAAGTTAACAAGATAAGCACAATAAAATTTTATTTGTTTATCAGTGTAATGTTACTAGAATATATACATAACGAGTGTTGTTTATCATGACGTGAAAAACATTTTTTGCAATTACCTATTAGTGCTTTTAGCGTTGCAGGTAAAAAATCAATTATTGATTTATTTCAAAAATGACTTTTGCATTTTCATTTTAGGTAATACGAAGATGGGTTTCTTTTATATATTATATTATAGTTATATATATATTATAATTATATAATATATTATAGTTATATATATTTTATAACTATATATTATTGTTATATTGACGCACATTTTGTTAGCAAAAAAGTTAATCCAAAAACTAGAACTTTGTTTTTTTATTTGATGTAGTTTGTAAAAGAAATTTTAATTTTTTTAATCATTATCTAATAAAAGAAAATAAAATAAAGTGATTTATATTTATGAAAAAATTAACCTTTGCAAGAACCTTAAACTGCTCTTATAAACCACTTTAGGTGAGGTGTGGGCGAGAGCTAAAGCTTTTAGCTAAAAACTTTTAGCTTAAAGCTTAAAACTAAACCACTTTAGGACTTGGCGGGATGCGAAAGCTAAAGCTCTCGTATCCCGCTGAGGCCAATATATATATACATACTTAGGTATAAATATATATACATATATATATACATCTATATACATGTATATAGATATATATATGTATATATATATATATATATATATACATATATATATATATATATATATATATATATATATATATATATATATATATATATATATATATATATATATATATATATATATATATATATGTATATCAAGTCTTCTCAGGGGTGCGTGCGCACACCTTATATGACCACACATATAATATTTTGTAATGACAACTTGAACAAGGCTCCTTGTATGTTTTTAGTTAACACTATTAAAAAATGCGCTGAATAAACAATTGTAAACATAAACTAAAAAAAAATTAATTAATGATAATATGAATAAAAATGAATGTAAATAAAATTAATAAACCAGAACAGATAAAAGCATAAAATTGATGTTTTTATTTTAATTTAAAAGTGTTTTGCTGCAAAAAATTTAAAAAAAATATCAGAGTTATTTAATCCAAGCTCAATTATTTTGAAACTTAATTGTTAAAAAGTTTAAAACTTTGATCTTTTTTAATGTCTACAAAGCAAATAAAACATAAAAAAAATTGGTTAGGGTTCAAATCCTTCTGTTAGTAGAATTTGAACCCTAACCAATGCTGATATAACAGTCGCGCCTTATAAATGACACCTTTAATAACCTAAACGCTATACCAGTGTGGCAATAACCATAACTGAAAGGAAAAATGATTAGCTTCAAACTAATAATTGAAACGCTATTAAATTGAATTAAGTTTAAACTATTAAATGAGATGCTTCTAAATTATATTAAAAATATATTTGTTTTATGCTTTTGCTTTCTCTGATATATCCTTTATTTTTTTAATTATTCATTAATTTTGTTTTTAAAGAGAATACAGATAATAGATATATAGTAAAAGAATGAGATTTTGCAGAATGATGAATCAAGCAAAAATGAGGTGGATGGAACTAAAGATAATAGCTACTTTGAGCAGCAGCCATTTTTAGAAAGCAGCGTGTTTCTAGAAAAGAGAATGTGATGCAACTTTATGACAATGGGAAAGAGACTCAATATTAGCAAATAGAGCAGGTCAAACTAATATTACAATGCGTTATTGAACCTTGTTTAGAAAAGAAAGAGCATCTTTAGAAGAACCAGCCTTGATATGACAACAGTATTCTATACAGGGACGAATAAGAATGGAATCAGGAGGCAAGCACAACAAAGAGAAACAAACTTAGCAGATTCTAATTTAGCAGTTGATTGTATAAATGGTTTCCATGAAAGGACAGTAAACAATCCATGAAAACGTAAAGAAGAGTACTCAGTGAGATAGTTACCATTCATAGGAATGTCAACAGTATTATAATAGTTGTTTGCAGTAAATACCTAAGTTTTGTTGGAGTTAAAATTTACAAGCCACTGCAAGCCCCAATCTGTTACAGAAGTGAGATCAGATTCAAAATTAGCTGCCCGTTCTAAGGGAGCAAAAAGAGAAGATTTTTTGTCAAGACAGGAGTATAAAGTTGAGTCATAAATAGCAAAAAGAGCTACTTAATATGTAAGGTTGTCAGGAAGATCATTTATGTAAATAAGAAGCAAAACAGGATAGAACTTGAGGTAACCTAAAAGTTACTAAAAATGAAGAAGTTGGTCTTCGAGGATGACTCTAATAAAGAAGTTAGAAAGAAACAATTCAATAATCTTAAGAGCTTTTCCAGATATAATGTTATGTGCAAATAGCCTATTTAATACTATTACAATAATACTTTTAATAATTGTTTTTACTTAACATGATACCTGAAAAAAGTAAAAGTAAAAACGCAAATATTTAAACCATTTTAAACCATTTGCTGTTGTTATATCTGGGGCAGATCTTCTAATGATGCCCTTTCTCTTTTAGACAAGGTGCAAAAATGTATTGTAAACATAGTTGGGCCTGCTCTTGCAGCCAACCTCCAACCATTATCACATCATCTTAATGTTGCTTCTCTTTCTTTTTTCTTCAAATACTATAATGGGCACTGCTCTAAAGAGCTAGCGTCTCTTGTGCCATCTACTAAAATTCATTCTCATGTTACTCGCCATTCAATTCAAGTCTCATCCTTTTTCTGTGACTATTCCTAAGTAAAAACTCTTATTCGTCTTGTTTTTTCCTTGAACATCAGTTCTTTGGAATTTGCTTCCTTCATCTTGCTTTCCTGGTTCATATAATTTGCAATCTTTTAAGTTGTCTGTCAATCGTTATCTTGCTCTATAAACTTTATCTTTTCTCTTCAGATAACTTCCAACTTCCTAATAGTGCTTGCAGCCCTGTTAAAAGTGAAGATGTTGAAAAAAAAAAAACATATAGCACATTTAAAATAACATTAAAAACATAAAGCACATTTAAGATAAATTAAAGTATAGAAATAATCTAATTAATAAATTAGATTTGTTGAAAAAATTATAAACATTGAAAACATAAAATTTTTAAACTTGATATTTATTTCCGTATTTTTTGAAATAAACAAAATGTTGAACAAAATTAGGATAATTTATTTTTTTTTATTTAAATTTTTTATAATTTAGCTTTTATTTCACTGGTTTAATGTTTGCAATCAAATTTTCTACTTTTTAAACTATTTTCAAGAGACAAATAATGACACTTTTACAAAAAATTTTCAACTATTAAAAATGTTCACAATTTAAAACTTTCTGTTTGATAATCTAAAAACTTGCCCAGATACACCATATGAAGCAAGCTTATGGAGAAGACCAGCATGTCAAATTTTGTTAAAAGCTTTAGACATGTCAAGAGCAATAGCCCTAGCTTCCATCTAATGCACAATATACTACAAATGAAAAGTGTTTTCCTTATGAAAGTTGCTGGAAATGTTATAAAAAATTTTGTTTCAAAATTGTTGAACTTTTTTCATTGACAAAACAAACAATATGGAAATGAAAACCAGAAAATCTTTAGATTCTATTTCTGTATGATTTGGTCAGTGATAAGAGGAAATCGTTTTGATTGACTCTATGTTTAAGGCATTATGAGGCAATATTAATATCTTTATGCATTGTAAAATAATTTTTTGGCATAAACCAGCGGCGGTACCCCTTATAGCGGCGCCTGCTGGAAAGATATTCCAAGGAAACATTGTCAAATATATGCATTTTTTCACACACACAAAAAGCTATATTTGTTTTGTTAGAAAAAAAGGTCCTCAGTTTCTGGATTTAAGCGCCTCCCAAATACAGTCAAGGCTGTTGAAAATAGACTAGAATAGCCCCTGCCACCTGAGGTCAATCCAATAAAAAATGTTTAGTAACTCTTGAAAAGAAAAAATTTAAAACAAACAAACATTATAAATTGGTTTGAAAAATTATATAACGATGAAATCCTAATAACTCATAAAATAGTATAAAAGAAATATTTGTCAAAACATAACTTGTTGAGTACAAGTTATTATTGATGTCAAAGGTGGTATCACAAAATTTGATACAGTATGCTAAAGGTTTTATTTATACATCTTTGTATAATAAAGACCTTTAAAATTTATTTGTTTTTATAAATAAGTCCATCAAAATCTTGTATAAATATGACCTTTATAAATAAGAGTATATATTATTTATCTCATGTGAATGTTCATTAAAATAAATTATAACTCTTAATCTTTTTTCTTTATGCTGAATTAAATGAGATATCATAATTAATTCAAAAAATGTTGTTCTAATAAACTGTTGATGTACATGTTGTAATCAACTGTCCATATACAATGAATGGATTTTACATATACAATGAATGGATTTTATATATACATGTGATATATATGCCCTATATACCACATAACTTTTTTTTTGTACGTTTAACTTTTTGACATAAGCCTATTTTTCAGATCAAGACTGAGTATTTTTTTTGTGACACTACAATATTCAAGATACTTGCAAACAATCAAATTTTAGCTCCTTTTCCAATCATTTATCAAATTAAGACATGATTTGATACAAAAAGCTTATTAACATCTTAATAAGTCATCTTAGTTGTGTGAATCCAGTTTTGTCATTAATGTAATTGTAATGTAAACAGTATTAAAGTTTCTGTATTTAGCATCAGATTAAAGTTTCTGCAATGCAGCATCTTTTGACTTGTACCATTGGATTAATCAACCATAAAATCTATTAAATTTTTATATTGTTTTATGAATAACCAGTCAGCAATTTCTTTATTCATCTTCCAGTTTCCAATTTGTTTTTATATACTTGTCAGCTTTAGTTGTAAAAGTATGCTTTTTAACTGTAACAAAAATATTCATAAAAATATTTAAAAGTGTTTAGCCTTCATAGACTTCATATTTAGATTTTCTTCTTTCTCACATTCTTTTTCAGTATTGAATCAAGTCAGTGTTTAAATTCAAGGTGGTTTCAGCCTGTGGTATCATAAGGTGGTTTCAGCCTATGATATCATAAATATTTTTGATGATATTAGAGAAAATTTTTACAAAATGATATTAAAAAATGATATTAAAAAAATTTTTTACAATAGTTTTCTGAGTTTTTGTTCATTTTGTCTTTAAAATTTTAATAAAAATGTTTTTAGATGGAAATGAGAATAACATTGAGAATCAAAGCGAAGAAGATAAAAAATTTGTTGATCAGGTGGATTTAACTTTGAATAGTTCCCCTTCTAAAGATGTTGACCTTAGTGATCCAAAACAGTTGACAGAATTAACTAGGTAAAAGTAATAATGTTTTAAAAATTACTCTGTTCATAACGTGTTTAAATTACATTTAGAACATGTTGAGCAAACAAAACTTGTTGAAGGTTAAATAATTTTATATTATTTGTGTGTGTACGTGTGTATATACAGTCGACTCTCGATATCTCTAACACTAAGGGTACCAGATATCAAGAAAAGGGTTGAAAATAAATAAAATTGCAAGACTTTTATTAAAACAATATATTTTTCTGACAAAAATCATTAACAACAAAAACTTCAACTTTTGGAAAAAATCTGTTATCTGATATTGCTTCAAATTATCCATCTTTTCCATCTTCATTAAATCCTCAAGTTTTAGTGCTAGAGATTGTATTTCATTTCGTGATTTTTTGTTTAATGAGCGGCATGTTATTGCTTTTGATAAAAACAATAAATTATTGAAGGAATACTTTTCAGAAATTCGATTCTTAAAAAAAATTGAAGGTAAAAATCAAATATAAAAAATTTCTTTCCAAAGATTGGAATTTAAAAAAATTAAATGTTATTAAAACATTTCTTGAAAAAAATTGTTGAAAAGCTCAAGATAGCAAGAGAAAATTGCCCTGTGGACCGAAAATATTGTTCAAGATACCAAAAAGTTCGAGATATCAAGGATTCGAGATATCGAGAGTTGACTATATATATGTATATATATATATATATATATATATATATATATATATATATATATATATATATATATATATAATATATATATATATATATATATATATAATATATATATATATATATATATAAATATAAATGTGTATGTAAGTTTTTACAAGTATATACATATATATGAAATAAAAGAATGAAAAGCTTTTTTTTTTTTCAGCAATAATTTTCGTGTTGTTGTATGAATAAAATCTTTATGTAAAATGTTACTATGACAACTGCTCTTGGTTATTTATATATTCTTTTCTACATTTTATGATTAAAATCAACCTTAATAATAAGAATAAACTTTATAGGAGTTAAAAGATTATTTAACTGATTTTTTGTTATTTCTTTATTTATAATATATATATATATATATATATATATATATATATATATATATATATATATATATATATATATATATAATATATATATATATATATATATATATATACATATATATTATATATATATATATATATATATATATATATATATATATATATATATATATATATATATATATATATATATATATATATGTATATGTATATATATGTATATATATATATATATACTTTTATTTTTCTAGAAAATCTAAAAAACAAAAAAAAGTTACTGAAGAAGTTCCTAAAAGCATTTCATGTCCTCATAGTGTAAACAGTTACTTTTTTGTACTCAGAATAAATTTTTTTTTTTTTTTTTTTTTTTTGTGCAGTCAAATTTTTCATTTATTTTTTTATTGCTCAGATACTGACAGTGATTGTTTTTTGAACCCTTTAAGTTTTGGTTATATAGATTAAATTTCTTTAAAGGGTTGTTTGAAGTTATTCAGAGATAATTCGGCGATGCGAAAACATTTGCATACTCATGGTCCTCGTGTTCATGTTTGTGCTGAATGTGGGAAGGTATGTTGATTAAACTTCATTATTAAAGATCTTCATTGACAAATCAAATGTTTAGTTAAAAAGATTTAAGTTTAAATGCAAAAAAATGCAATGTTTAAATGAAGGTGCAAATTTTAAAGGAAGGTGCAAAGTAGTCTGATTTTGTAATAAAATAAAATCAAACTCTAAAATCAAAATTTGTTGATTTAATAAAAAGTTTAATAAAAGCCAGTTAAAAAAGAAAGTTTTAACAAATAATAATAATTGTGCAAATAATAATAATAATAATAATAATAATAATAATAATAATAATAATAATAATAATAATAATAATAATAATAATAATAATAATAATAATAATACAAATACTTAGAGATAAAATCACAGGAAAAAATCCATAGATTCTTTGGGAAACTATGGATTTTACAACCTTTGGGAAATCAAATAAACAATCAACAGATGTTATATTCCTTGATTATGCTAAAGCTTTCGATAAGGTGAACAAATAATAATATTTAACAAATAATAATAATAATAAAAGTCTTATGAAAGAACTTTGCTATTTTATTAGAACTTTTGCTATGTTAAATTTTCTGCAGAAATTTTTCAATCTGGTAAATTTAAGTTAGTTCGCCTTGGAGTTGTCACTATGGGGACCTTTGATGGCGCGGAGATTTGCGAATTAGTTGGGATTTTTTTATTTTGCATCAAATCTTGCAGTTTTATGATAAAAGCAATTTCGGCATATATCAGCTATGTTATGACTAGCTATGTTTAGGACAGCTATGCTATATGACTAGCTATGTTTAGGAATAAAAGTGGTCAGGAAATGGAGAGGATAAAGAAACATTTTGTACAAATTTTTAAAAATAACAATCTTCTTATCTCTATTAAATGTAATTTGAAAATAGATAACTATCTCGATTTAACGCTAAACCTTAACGATGGTTCTTTTCAGCCATATCGCAAACCAGATAATATACTGAATTATATACATATTAGTTCTAACCATCCACCGAGTGTAATTAAAAGTATTCCTAAGACTATTGAATTAAGATTATCAGCAGCATCGTCGAGTGAATCGATTTTTAAAGAAAGTCGTCCTCCTTATCAAGAAGCCTTGAAAAAATCGGGTTACAATTGCGAACTTGCATACCATCCAAGTATAAAATCAACAAACGGCAACCATAAACGCAAGATAATTTGGTACAATCCTCCTTTCAGTGCAAATGTTGTTACAAAAATAGGTAAATGTTTTTTGAACCTCATTGACCTCCACTTTCCAGTTAACCACAGACTTCGTAAAATGTTTAATAGAAACACAATCAAAATAAGTTATTCCTGCATGCCAAACATAAAATCCATTATTAACTCTCACAACAAAAGCATTTTACATAAGGAGGCAAAAACTAATGAAATGAAATGCAACTGCATTGAAAAAACCAAATGTTCCATGAACAACCATTGCCTTTCCAACAACATTGTTTATCATGCCACCATCTATTCAAATAATCCGGAATATAAAGAAAAAGTGTATTTTGGAATTAGCGGAACACCTTTTAAAGTTCGGTATGCAAACCACTTAAAATCTTTTAATGCAGTTAGGTACAAGAATGATACAGA